>NW_006772326.1:324492-357562 GCF_000442215.2 Lipotes vexillifer
TCAGCAGGAGTTCCCAAAGTTGCATACGATCCAGAGTCGCTTGTAGACCAAGACCAAAGACCCTGAATGCGGGGATGGAAGAAACAAACTCCAAAAAGCACAGATGTTTTTAACAAAGTGGCCTTCACCTCAGGCTGATATGCCCAGTACCCAGCTCCTGAGCTGGTAGGGTGACCAGTTCAGGGAGGAACCGGAAAGCTGGTGGTGGAAGGGAGGTCCCAAGTGCCACCAGATTACTGTTGTCACTTGCTAGCTGTTCTGGCTTCAGTCATTCTTCCTTCCTTCCTTCATGTTCCCAGCTTCCCCCAGAGTGATGTTTCTAAAGCACAAGTGTGCTCCCGTCTCACTCTCGAGTCACACACTGTTCTGTGGCTCCCTGTTGCTTACAGCTTTGTTTCTGAGATGTTCTGCTTCTCGCCTTCTGCACCATTCACCCCCAGAACACCTGACGTGACGCTCCATGATGTTAAGGTTCAGGGTCTAAAGAGGGCGCCAACGCTTTATTTGAGAACCACTGAATTTTTATGGTGCTGACTCCTTTGTATGGCATTCAAGGCCCACGCCAATCCAGCCCACATGGCCAGTCCCATCTCCACACACTTCCTGCATCACATCCTCTGCAATAACTACATCAGCATCCATATCATGCTGATATGCAAACTCATATGCCTGTAGGAACCCAGGCATGACTTGAAAAGGAAAGGGGTCAAGTGTAAGAAAAATGGGAAATGGGGGAACTCTGGCAGACCTGAAGAGCTCATGTTCCAGCTTCATCCTCTCCATCCAATTGCTGGGCATCAGGTCTTAGAAGGTTTTTTTTTCAGTATTTTTTACTACGGTATAATTGACACTAACATTATATTAGTTTCAGGTGCACAACATAGTGATTTGACATTTGTATAGGTCTTAGAGTTTTGAAAATCTTTTCATTCATCTGCTCATCAAACTTGCTCCACACCTGTTTCAAAATATTTGCACTTCTCTTATGGCACTTGTTCCCATCTCGTACTTTGAATTGCAGTTATTTGTGTACATTTCTTACTTATTTTCTAGATTGTGCATCTGAAAGGGACTATGACCAGAAGTTCACTTCCTTCTTTTCAGAAGCTCTGAAAGCATCCCCTCTTCTTTTTCCTCCTTTTTTCTCTTTCACTGTTTGGCAGGCCTGACGAGCGAAGCCATTCCTGGGGCACGGACGTCTCTTGTCCTCATTGCCTTTTTGGAAGAGACATACACATTCTTCCACTTCATCTTTTTCAGCCTTTTTAAGTCCCCAAAACTCAGCCTACTTGTGATCATAATGAGCCTCAGCTGTGGAAAGGGGAAACGGGCTGGCAGGTGGCAGTGGTGAGTGTGGGCGAGATTCTGCAGACCCAGAATTTATTTGGCTCTGCACTGAATTTTTTCAAAGTCTACTTTTCTACTGTTCTCTGCTCTGGAGTTTCTTCTCTTCCTGGAGGGTGATCAGGAACATAGAGATCTGCTGTCAGAACTTGAAAATAAAGACCAATTAATTCCTTACTGCCACTGTGATGTGTATAAAAGGAACAGTTGAAAGAGACATGACCTCAGCTCATTACTTCTTCCCCACAGGCTGCAAACAGCCTCAAGTGTGAGTAACAAGCCAGGTGAACAAGGGAGAAAAGTCTGTAGTGAGCTCATCTCCCAACAGCTACTCATTATTCTAATTATTCCGAGGACTGCAGCCACTTCTCAACGTGAGACCACAGGTCCTCCTGCTTCAGAACTTCCTGGGGTGATTGTTAAAACTTTGCCTCCTGAACCCCTCCAGCCTAAGGACCAGGATTTCTGGAGGAGGAGCTATGAATCTGCAGCTTTAACAAGCTCCCCAGGTGATACTTATGCTGTCCTGGTCCGAGACCCGCTGAATTACACACCCCTGCCCTCGGGGTGTCTTGGTATGTCTTCCACACTCCACCTCCAGCAGAGCACAAGGACCAAGAACATGGCTTGAGGTCAGACCCTGGCTTGGCCACATATTGGTAAGAAAGAAACTTCACCCCTCTCTGCCCCAGCATCTTCTTTGATAAAATAGAGTGATAATGACTGTACTTATTGCTTAGGATTGTTTTAAGAATTATATAAGTGAATGCTTATAAAGTGCCAGGTTCCTGACTCAGTAAATGGTAGCTCTCATTTCCCAATCCAGGGTTTCCCAAACACCAGTCATTCACAGGCCATCGTTGCAATTTTTGCAATACTTGCATAGGCCTCTACTAGAATTCACTTAATATTTTTTACTAAATAACACGCCTGTTTTACTTAGCGTCATCCTAAGAAATAATACCTGGAAAATAATTGACTTGATGTACTATTATATTTTTTTACACATTAAAATTAGTACATAATCATGGAAAATTTAAAGCGTTGATTTTAGTTACCACCATGGTAAGTCTACTGCCAGCAGGAAGCACTGATTGAATTCAACTTCAGTTCAGGAAACTGAGACTCAGGTTAAGTGGATTTTCAAAGGTCATACAGTGAGCTGTGGGCAAAGCCAGAACTAGAGGAATTCAGGTCTCCTTCTAACTAGGGCAGTGCTCCTTCCTCCACATCAATCTGCTGGTTCTAGAGTGTTCTTAAAAGACACATTGAAATGTATTGAAAAGAGAACATTCCTTCGTGAGTCTGATGTTAGTAAACAGAAAGAACCCTCATACATTAAATTGACTACAAAGGAACGCTCACTTTAGCCTTAAGCAGAAGAAGACATTGAAAGACATTTCATCCCTAACAGGCCCTAAGCGGGCGCTGGATGACAACACAGAGGACAGGTGAGGCTGAGAACTGAGCCCCCTGAGAAGCTAAGCTGCAGGACTGATTCTATTCAGCTGGGACTCCTGGTAATGCTGCAGACAGGCCTCTACCTGTGTAGGGACAGCTGAGGGCAGGTTTTAAACCCCCTCACAAGCTTGACTTCAGGTAAGTTACTTAACCTTTCTGAACATCAGTCTCCTTGTCTGTAACATTCTCATAGGGTTGTTGGAAAAGTTAAGTACCATCTAGAGAAAATGCTTAGTATGGCAGGAGTGGGGTGCTTTTCTTTTACTTCACTGTGTGTTTTTAGAGATTGAATGATCATATGCAAGGAAATACAATTAGCTTTGAAGCCAGAGCTTAAAAGGAATAAGGCAGGGGCTTCCCTGGTGGCGCAGTGGTTGAGAGTCCGCCTGCCGATGCAGGGGACATGGGTTCGTGCCCCGGTCCAGGAAGATCCCACGTGCCGTGGAGCGGCTGGGCCCGTGAGCCACGGCCACTGAGCCTGCGCGTCCGGAGCCTGTGCTCTGCAATGGTGGGAGAGGCCACAACAGTGAGAGGCCCGCGTACAGCAAAAAAAAAAAAAGGAATAAGGCATAGAAAACCTGCTACACTGAGGGGTTAGAACTTTAATGTCCTTCCTAATCAAGTGAGTTCATAATTCTATGTATTTTTTTTAACATCTTTATTGGGGTATAATTGCTTTACAATGGTGTGTTAGTTTCTGCTTTATAACAGAGTGAATCAGTTATACATATACATATGTTCCCATATCTCTTCCCTCTTTGTCTCCCTCCCTCCCACCCTCCCAATTCTATGTATCTTTAATACAAAATGCAATTACTTCCCCAAAGTCAGGTGTTCAGGAAGTACAGTTAAGCACCACGTTAGGCTAATTGGTAGTTCTTTGCAGGGGTTCATGTTGAAGGTACAGTGGGTCTCTGATTTTCTTTGAGAAACCATTCATTCCCTACTTGCAGTTGATCCATGGGTGGATACATGACCCAAGCCTGGCCAGTCAGCAATTTCTAACATCTAGACATAGACATGTAAGTCCATCCAGCCAGAGTCAGTCCTGGATCTTTTGATGGAACTTAAGAAATCAAGAATCACTCTTTCTGCTAGATGTAGGCCAGGAGTTGCTGACAGTCATCTTACCACCCTGAGAGAAGACCTTCCTGAAGATGAAGCCATCACAGAGGGAAGGAGAGCAGAGAGATGGAGATAGATCAAGAGCCAATGAGCTGGTTTGAGCTCCTAGATCCAGCCATACCTGAATGTAATATATGCTTGCACTTACAGGCAATATCATTGGTTTGCAAAAATACAGGGAAGCCTAACCAACAGATTGTTCTCCCAAATTATTGCTATGACAAGCAAAGAGAAGAGATAAATCTCAAGGGACTCGATCTTCATATCGTACGTCAATCCAGCTTGGTGAGAGGTTTCCTCTCAAGTACTATGCATATGCCCTGCTACCTGAGACTCTATACTGTACCCTCTTCTACCAAGCTACTCCCATCTAAGAAGAGCTTAACCCCATAACCTTGGGAGTCACCACATTCAAGATAATGAACACATCCATCACTCCCCAAAACTTCCCCGTGCCCGTTTATAATCCTTCCTTTAACCCCTCTTGCCTCCACCATGTAACCCCTAATCTGCTTTCTGTTGCTGTAGATTAGTTTGCATTTTCTGGAAAGTTATGTAAATGGAATCTTACAAACATGTACTCTTTTTGTCTGGCTTCTTTCAGTATAATTATTTTGAAATTCATCTGTATTGTGTATATCAATATAGTTCCTTTTTTTAAATCTGCTGAATGGTATTTCATTGTACCATAATTTGTTTATCATTCATCTGCTGATGGACATTTGAGTTGTTTCTAGTTCGGGGCTACTAAAAAGTAAAGATGCTGTGAATATTTGTGGACAAGTCTCTGTATGGACAAAGTCTTCCCTTTCTCTTGGGTACAGACTTAGGAATGGAATGGCTGGGGCATATGGTAGCTGTGTATTTAATTTTTTAAGACACTGTCCAACTATTCTTCCCAAATAGTCCTACCACTTTACATCCGATCAGCAGGGAGTGAGAAAGAGTTCCAGTAACTCCTCCTCCCCAGCACGTGCTATGGTCACTCTTTCATTTTAGCCGTTCTAAAAGGTGTGCAGCAGTATTGCACTGTGGTTGTATTTCACTTGCATTTCTCTAATGACTAATAATGTCAAGCATCTTTTTATGTACTTATTTGCCATCTGTATATCTTTTTTTGGTGAAGTCTGTTCAAATCTTTGGCACCCCCCCCTTTTTTTTTTTTGCGGTACGCGGGCCTCTCACTGTTGTGGCCTCTCCCGTTGCGGAGCACAGGCTCCGGACGCGCAGGCTCAGTGGCCATGGCTCACGGGCCCAGCCGCTCCGCGGCATATGGGATCTTCCCGGACCAGGGCACGAACCCGTGTCCGCTGCATCGGCAGGTGGACTCAACCACTGCGCCACCAGGGAAGCCCGGCCCATTTTTTAAATTGACTTTTTACTTTCTAGTTATTAAGCTTTGAGATTTTTTATATTTTCCTGTTATCAGATATGTGATTTGCAAATATTTACTCTCAGTCTGAGGTGTGTCTTTTCACTCTCTTGACAGTGTCTTTTGAAGAGAAGAGGCTCTTAATTCTGAAGAAATCTGACTTACAATTTTTTCTTTTATTAATTATGCTTTTGGTGTCTTATCTAGGAAATCGTTGCTAACCCGATATCATAAAGATTTCCTCCTATGTTTTCTTCTAGAAATTTTGTGGCTTTAGGTTTCACATTTTTAGATCTATGATCCATTTGGAATTAACTCTTGTATATGGTGAGAGGTATGAATTGAGGTTTATTTTAAAATATGCAAAAAGCATATGAATGTCCAATTGTCCTGGCACCATTTATTAAAAAGATTATCCTGGGCTTCCCTGGTGGCACAGTGGTTGAGAGCCCGCCTGCCGATGCACGGGACACGGGTTCATGCCCCGGTCTGGGAAGATCCCACATGTCACAGAGCGGCTGGGCCCGTGAGCCATGGCCGCTGATCCTGCGCGTCCGGAGCCTGTGCTCTGCAACGGGAGAGGCCACAACAGTGAGAGGCCCGCGTACCACAAAAAAAAAAAAAAAAAAAAAAAAGATTATCCTTTCTCCACTGAATTTTGTACCTTTGTCGAAAATCAGTTGACCAAGTATATGTGGGTTTATTTCTGGACGCAGAAATACTCTTTTAAAATTTTTTTATTGTGGTAAAATGTATAAAACAGAAAAGTTGCTCTTTTAACCATTTTTACGTATACAGTTAAGTGGCATTACATTCACAACGTTCAACCATCATCACTATTTTTTCCAAGATGAACATTTAAAAAATCTCACTTTCTTCTTGGAAAAAAACTTGGAAATTTTGAATTGCACTTCATCACATTCCCAGATTTGTTTTAATATAATGTTGATGCTTCAGAAAAATAGACCATGTTTAGCCTGTAGCTTTGTGTGAATTCCACGGCATCCCTCCCTCCCTAGGTTGTGCAAATTCCAATTCGAGAATCTCAGAGGAAATCAGAATTTACAGAGACCTCCGAGGTCACCTAGAAGCGCCCCTTCGTTTTACAGATGCGAAAACTGAGAACCCAGATCACACGCTGGTAAATGACAGAGCCAGCTGAGAAATAAGAAAGGCTATTTTTGTGCTGCTGAGGGTTTTGTATCAAATCCTGACCACCTCCCTCTAGGCGATCTGGCTTTGGTGAAATGAACTCTCATCTCTGCCTCGGGGCAGAAAACTGAAGCAAGGCCACCTTCCTCAGAGATCTGACCTGAGAGTTTAACCAAGGGATAAAAATACTTCAAAGTCGACAACAGGGGGCGACCAGGGACAGAAAAGCACAGCTACTCGGGATTTCTAACCCCAAGAAAGGCGGCCACTGGGAAGAGAATGCTTAGAAAGGGTTCTCGTGGGTGGCAAGGACGACACTGAAGCAATTCATGCTCTCAGGAACCGTGGATTTTCAGTGCAAATAGAAAACTGTCCCACTAACGGACCTGGTTGACGAAGGCAGCCTCACTTCTCCTAATTCTTGACTATTGTTGTAGGGGGTTCCTTTCACCCGAACACTGGGAATCCCACAAACACTGGGATTTATTGTATGAAGTGGGGTTTCCTAGTATTCTTGGAAGTAGCTAGAAACCATCACCCAATCAATCACCAGCCCTGCTCATAAATGCAGATTTTCTTAACGGGAAAAGCACAGGGCTTTCTTCATCAACAATTATAATAGCAATGGCTAACTCTCTGCAGAGGCCTACTATGATGCTGGGCATCATTCTAAGCACTTTTCATACTTATCAAGTAAGTGCAATGGGGACTATCTTACAGAAGAAGAAATGGAGGCACAGAGAGGTTAAATAAGTTGCCAGAGGCCACACAGCTCACCTAGACCATCTGTGAGCAGAGGCCTTCACAACTGCAATACAGTCATCTCTGATCAAGACTATCGTCTGAGAGATGCTCCCTTGACCTCTTCTAACCTGATTTATGGACCTGGTTGTGAAAGTTTGACAGCCCTGATGAGCAGAGCCGCTGAGCACGCTGGTGGCCGGTTGAAAAAGGGCATGGAGGGAGGCTTGGCCTCCTGGTGGGCTCTGAGTCACACAGGTCAGGGGGGGCTGGCCCGCTCAGCCTGTCACCCTCAGCTGTCTCTCTGTGCTGCACACGGAGCCGGGGCTCAGAGATGGGAACTGCGATTTATAAGCTCTGGGGCAAAGTCAACTTTCAGGTGAAGAAAACCCACATACCCGGTAGGTTCCCCTTGCTTCTGACAGTCTGACAGCACCCAGGCTGCCAGGAGGATTGTCTCCACGTTGGTTCAGTTGTTTGTGCCTTTGATGTTACAGAAGGACCCAGCTGGCCTTTAGGGCTGAGGATAATAGCTTCAGCGGGGCCTGTTGTTTGTGTTTCTTGTCAT
This sequence comes from Lipotes vexillifer, assembly GCF_000442215.2. Taxonomy (NCBI): domain Eukaryota; kingdom Metazoa; phylum Chordata; class Mammalia; order Artiodactyla; family Lipotidae; genus Lipotes; species Lipotes vexillifer. Next base: position 332,256 of record NW_006772326.1, read on the forward strand.
CTGAGTTCATTTATAAGCCAGCTCACAAGTAAGCTTTATTTCTTGTAGGCCAATGTGCTTTAATGTTGCATGAGTTAAACAAAGGGTGGTGACAGCGAACCCCTGCAGCTTCTTTCTGTTACAGGACAGTTCAGGAGGTTTAATTTTCCATACCAGATGGAACAGTAACTCCAGCATTATTTTGACCAGTTATAAATATCAAAGACATGTGTCTTGCCGGCCAGATTCTTCCTAAAAGGATTCAAGGACCTCCAGGCATTAGTCCTCAGTTCCTAAGTCTTTCTTGAGAAGCGAAAGAAATTGCATTCCGGCTTGCCGTGTAGATGGGGAATGGTGGGAAATGTCTGGTGACAGGGGGCACCTGTATAATCAGAGGAGTTTCCAATAGCTTCAAAAGTTGGTAGATCTTTATTAGCAACAAAATCTAAATGAGGGTTCAACAGAAATTAAATAATAAGTAAAAGAGGGATATCTCCCACTTTTCTCTTGCCAGTGACTGAGAGATTACCCATCCTGAGGCTAGTAAAGGCCTCTGCAAGGTTAGGGGAGAGCAGGAGGTGGCTCACAGTTGTGTGTGTGTGTCTGTGTGTGTGTGTGTGTGTGTGTGTACCCAGAGGGGAATTCTCTAGCTGGTTTTAAGCCATGAACTGTCCTGTTTCTTGCCGTGAGCAGCAAGATGCCAGTCTTTATGCTAAGCTATGGAAAACATTGCCGGGGCTGTGTGTCTGCCACGTGACCGTTTTATTACTATTGTCTATAGGTTCTTACAAAACCAATAAGCGGTTGTATTTCTAGAATATCTTGCCTGGTCCTCAGGCAAAGTATTGCCATGTTTTTTGTTTTTTGGGTTTTTTTTTTTTTTTTGCGGTATGCAGGCCTCTTACTGTTGTGGCCTCTTTGCGGCATGTGGGATCTTCCTGGACTGGGGCACGAACCCGTGTCTCCTGAATTGGCAGGCGGACTCTCAACCACTGTGCCACCAGGGAAGCCCTATTGCCATGTTTGATCATATCTAAGACACCATCAATCGTGATGTTTTATGAACCACTAAGAAAGGAGAATGCTGTCAATTATATGATATGCCATTCATTGTAAGACAGATGCTCATTTCAGAGATGTTTACATGTTAAAAAACTGTCTTTTAGTATAGATGAAATTTGGTAGATAGCCTACCAAAGTTCCTTCTAGGCTTGTCAATCAGTGCTTCCTCATAAGAGTATTTCCATCCCATTAAAACTCCATTTACAAGAAGTGGATAAAACTTTCCTGATGCTTGGGTTTTGCCTTCCCTTTTTTCAAGTATGCTTTTCATAAAAGGAAACAGTGGGCCTGCAGTAGGCCTGACATTATAGTGATAGAGAATAAAATTAATTATGAATGAGAAACAAAAATACATCAAAAGGGAAAATGTTTCCTAATGTCATTAGTGAATTTTCTCCTAGAATGGCTCATACAATAGCTGACTAGCACACGGCTCTCTAATTTGATTTGCCTGTGTTGGGTTTATTACCACATAGCCACATGTAAATAATTGTTATTATTTATGTCAATCTAGTTCTCAGATAAGGGAGAGCTGTGGAGCTTTCAAAAAAAAAAAAGGATGGTGCACAACCTTGGAAGGGAAAACAATGGAATAAGGGATTGGGATGCATCCCTGCACTTTGCTCCACGCTTGTCTTACTTGGCTGCTCTATACCATGTGCCAGGGTTGACCCAGTTGTTTTCCTGAAACTTTCTCCTATCTTGACTTCCTTCCCCACGCTCTTGATTCTTTCTCCTCTTGCGTCTCTGAATTTTACTTCTCAGACTTCTTCAGAGCATCCCTTCAATATCAGTGACCTTTCCTTATCCTAGTTCTCACTATAGTAGGAATAGCTGCCACTTTGTGTGAGCTCCTATTCTAGAACATTCTAGGACTTAACATGTTACATCATTTTAAGGCTCGCAGGAGCGTGGTGAGACTCCATTATGCCCTCTGCTCACAGAGGGTAACTTGAGCTTCAGAGTGGCCTAGTAACTTGTGCAAAGCCTCACAGCTAGTAAGAGGTGGGGTCAGAGTTCAAATCCAGGCGGTCTGACCAACAAACCGCTCTCTTTCCAGTAGGCCGCTCTCCTTCTGAGGCAGCTCTCAGTCACACCCAGATATTCCCATACAACTTGATAAGCTAAATGACTCCCCATCTCCAACCCCATCTCAGCTCTCCTTCTTGAACTGCAGACTCACATACCCAGCTACTTACTGGACATCTTCCCTCATATTCCACTGGCACCAGAACCTGAGACTGCCCAGAGCACACCCATTCATCTTTTCTACTGGTGTCCTTACCATCCGAAAGGCATCCGCTGGGAGTCATCTTAGAGTCCTCTCTCCCCATATCAAAATCCTGACAAGCCTAGTTTGCTAGGGCTGCCGTAACAAAACAGCACAGATTGGGTGGATTAAGCAGCAGAACTTTAGTGTCTCCCAGTTCTGGAGGCTAAAAGGCCAAGTTCAAGGTGTTGGCAGGTTTAGTTTCTTTTGAGGCCTCTCTTCTTGACTTGTAGGTGGCTGCCTTCTCACTGTGTCCTCACATGGTTTCCCCTTAGTCTGTGTCCTAATATCCTCTTCTTATAAGAACAGTCATACTGCATTAGAGTCCACCCATATGACCTCATTTTATCTTAATTACTTCTTTAAAGGCACTATCTCCAAATACGATCATATTCTGAACTACTGGGGGTTAGGTCTTCAACAAATGAATTTGGGGAGGACACAATTTACCCCATGACACTAGCTTTTAGGCATCTCTCAAATTTGACTTGGCATCATTCATACCAGCCTTTTAGTTGAGGACTATGCCACTTCTCACCATTAAGGTAGTCTCATCATTATGAATATTATAAGTACTTTATTTCTGCTTACAACAAAATTGTATGAGCTCTGTATAAAACACAGAAAAGCACAAATAAAAAAATAAAATCCCTAAAATCAATAACTGACATATATCCTTATCTTTTTCTATGTATATATTTTTAAACACCAAATCATATCATATATTCTCCTTTATAATTTGAATGTCTCCTTTAACAATTTCTCATGCCATTGAATATTATTCTGCAACATCATTTATTGATCATGTCACAGTTATTGCACCACATGGATGCACCATATTAACTGACTTCCTACTGTTGTACATTTGATTTGCTTCTGAGTTTTCACCATTACAGTGAAGACCCCTGTTCATAAGTCTTTCCTCGCATCATGATTATTTCCTTAGGGTAAGTTCTTAGGAGCAGTGTTATTGGGTCAAAGTGTTAGTACAGTCTGAACATTTTTGATATATGTTCATGTTCACAAATTGCCCTCCAAAAGAGCCTGTTTCAATTTGTACTCCTGCCAGCACTTCTTTTTTTGAATTTTATTTTATTTATTTTTTAATACAGCAGATTCTTATTAGTCATCAATTGTATACACATCAGTGTATACATGTCAATCCCAATAGCCCAATTCATCCCCCCATTGCTGCTTTCCCCACTTGGTGTCCATACGTTTGTTCTCTACATCTGTGTCTCTATTTCTGCCCTGCAAACCGGTTCATCTGTACCATTTTTCTGGGTTCCACATATATGTGTTAATATACGATATTTGTTTTTCTCTTTCTGACTTACTTCACTCTGTATGACCGTCTCTAGCTCCATCCATGTCTCTACAAATTACCCAATTTCATTCCTTTTTATGACTGAGTAATATTCCATTGTATATATGTACCACACCTTCTTTATCCATTCATCTGTCAATGGGCATTTAGGTTGCTTCCATGACCTGGCTGTTGTAAATAGTGCTGCAATGAACATTGGGGTGCATGTGTCTTTTTGAATTATGGTTTTCTCTGGGTATATGCCCAGTAGTGGGATTGCTGGGTCATATGGTAATTCTATTTTCAATTTATTAAGGAACCTCCATACTGTTCTCCATAGTGGCTGTATCAATTTACATTCCTACCAACAGTGCAAGAGGGTTCCCTTTTCTCCACACCCTCTCCAGCATTTGTTGTTTGTAGATTTTCTGATGATTCCAATTCTAACTGGTGTGAGGTGATAACCTCATTGTAGTTTTGATTTGCATTTCTCTAATAATTAGTGATGTTGAGCAGCTTTTCATGTGCTTCTTGGCCATCTGTATGTCTTCTTTGTAGAAATGTCTATTTATGTCTTCTGCCCATTTTTGGATTGGGTTGTTTGTTTTTATAGTATTGAGCTGCATGAGCTGTTTATATATTTTGGAGATTAACCCTTTGTCCATTGATTTGTTTGCAAATATTTTCTCCCATTCTGAGGGTTGTCTTTTCATCTTGTTTATGATTTCCTTTGCTTTGCAAAAGCTTTGAAGTTTCATTAGGTCCCATTTGTTTATTTTTGTTTTTATTTCCATTACTCTAGGAGGTGGATCAAAAAAGATCTTGCTGTGATTTATGTCAAAGAGTGTTCTTCCTATGTTTTCCTCTAAGAGTTTTATAGTGTCCGGTCTTACATTTAGATCTCTAATCCATTTTGAGTTTACTTTTGTGTATAGTGTTAGGGAGTGTTTTAATTTCATTCTTTTACATGTAACTGTCCAGTTTTCCCAGCACCACTTATTGAAGAAACTGTCTTTTCTCCACTGTATATCCTTGCCTCCTTTGTCATAGATTAGCTGACCATAGGTGCGTCGGTTTATCTCTGGGCTTTCTATCCTGTTCCATTGATCTATATTTCTGTTTTTGTGCTAGTACCATATTGTCTTGATGACTGTAGCTTTGTAGTATAGTCTGAAGTCAGGGAGTCTGATTCCTCCAGCTCCATTTTTTTCCCTCAAGACTGCTTTGGATATTCGGGGTCTTTTGTGCCTCCATACAAATTTTAAGATTTTTTTTCTAGTTCTATAAAACATGCCATTGGTAATTTGATAGGGATTGCACTAAATTTGTAGATTGCTTTGGGTAGTATAGTCATTTTCACAATATTGATTCTTCCAATCCAAGAACATGGTATATCTCTCCATCTGTTTGTGTCATCTTTGATTTCCTTCATCAGCGTCTTATAGTTTTCTGAGTACAGTTCTTTTACCTCCTTAGGTAGGTTTATTCCTAGGTATTTTATTCTTTTTGTTGCATTGGTGAATGGGATTGTTTCCTTAATTTCCCTTTCTGATCTTTCATTGTTAGTGTATAGGAATGCAAGAGATTTCTGTGCATTAATTTTGTATCCTGCAACTTTACCAAATTCATTGATTAGCTCTAGTAGTTTTCTGGTGGCATCTTTAGGATTCTCTATGTATAGTATCATGTCATCTGCAAACAGTGACAGTTCTACTTCTTCTTTTCCAATTTGTATTCCTTTTATTTCTTTTTCTTCTCTGATTGCCATAGCCAGGACTTCCAAAACTATGTTGAATAATAGTGGCAAGAGTGGACATCCTTGCCTTGTTCCTGATCTTAGAGGAAATGCTTTCAGTTTTTCACCACTGAGAATGATGTTTGCTGTGGGTTTGTCATATATGGCCTTTATTATGATGAGGTAGGTTCCCCCTATGCCCACTTTTTGGAGAGTTTTTATCACAAATGGGTGTTGACTTTTGTCAAAAGCTTTCTCTGCATCTATTGAGATGACCATATTGGTTTTATTCTTCACTTTGTTAATATGGTGTATCACATTGATTCATTTGCCTATATTGAAGAATCCTTGCATCCCTGGGGTAAATCCCACTTGATCATGGTGTATGATCCTTTTAATGTGTTGTTGGATTCTGTTTGTGGTATTTTCTTGAGGATTTTTGCATCTATATTTATCAGTGATATTGGTCTGTAATTTTCTTTTTTTGTAGTATCTTTGTCTGGTTTTGGTATCAGGGTGATGGTAGCCTCACAGAGCTTGGGAGTGTTCCTTCCTCTGCAATTTTTTGGAAGAGTTTGAGAAGGATGGGTGTTAGCTCTTCTTAATGTTTGATAGAATTCACCTGTGAATCCATCTGGTCCTGGACTTTTGTTTGTTGGAAGATTTTTAATCACAGTTTCAATTTCATTACTTGTGATTGGTCTGTTCATATTTTCTATTTCTTCCTGGTTCAGTCTTAGAAGGTTACCTTTCTAAGAATTTGTCCATTTATTCCATGTTGTCCATTTTATTGGCATAAAGTTGCTTTTGGTAGTCTTTTAGGATGCTTTGTATTTCTGCAGTGTCCATTTTAACTTCTCCTTTTTCATTTCTAATTTTTTTTTTTTTTTTTTTGCGGTATGCGGGCCTCTCACTGTTGTGGCCTCTCCCGTTGCGGAGCACAGGCTCCGAACGCGCAGGCTCAGCGACCGTGGCTCACAGGTCCAGCCACTCCACGGCATGTGGGATCTTCCCAGACCAGAGCACAAACCCGTGTCCCCTGCATCAGCAGGCAGACTCTCAACCACTGCGCCACCAGGGAAGCCCTTCATTTCTAATTTTATTGATTTGAGTCCTCTCCCTCTTTTTCTTGTTGAGTCTGGCCAGTGGTTTATCAATTTTGTTCATCTTCTCAAAGAACCAGCTTTTAGTTTTATTGATCTTTGCTATTGTTTTCTTTGTTTCTATTTCATTTATTTCTGCTCTGATCTTTATTATTTCTTTCCTTCTACTAACTTTGAGTTTTGTTTATTCTTCTTTCTCTTGTTCCTTTAGGTGTAAGGTTAGATTGTTCATTTGAGATTTTTCTTGTTTCTTGAGGTAGGCTTGTATTGCTATAAACTTCCCCCTTAGAACTGCTTTTGCTGCATCCCATAGGTTTTGGATTGTCATGTTTTCATTGTCATTTGTCTCTAGGTCGTTTTTGATTTCCTCTTTGATTTCTTCAGTGATCTCTTGGTTATTTAGTAATGTTTAGCCTCCATGTGTTTGTGTTTTTTACGTTTTTCACCCTGTAATTGACTTCTACTCCCATAGCATTGTGGTCAGAAAAGATGCTTGGTATGATTTTAATTTTCTTAAATATACTGAGGCTTGATTTGTGACCCAAGATGTGATCTATCCTGGAGAATGTTCCATGCACACTTGAGAAGAAAGTGTAATCTGCTGTTTTGGGATGGAATGTCCTATAAATATCAATTAAATCTATCTGGTCCATTGTGTCATTTAAAGCTTGTGTTTCCTTATTACGTTTTTGTCTGGATGATCTGTCCATTGGTGTAAGTTAGGTGTTAAAGTCCCCCACTATTATTGTGTTACTGTCGATTTCCTCTTTTATATGTGTTAGCAGTTGCCTTATGTATTGAGGTACTCCTATGTTGCGTGCATATATATTTATAATTGTTATATCTTTTCATGGATTGATCCCTTGATCATTATGTAGTGTCCTTCCTTGTCTCTTGTAACATTCTTTATTTTAAAGTCTATTTTATCTGATATGAGTGTTGCTACTCCAGCTTTCTTTTGATTTCCATTTGCATGGAATATCTTTTTCATCCCCTCACTTTCAGTCTGTATGTGTCCCTAGGTCTGAAGTGGGTCTCTTGTAGACAGCATATATATAGGTCTTGTTTTTGTATCCATTCAGCGAGCCTGTGTCTTTTGGTTGGAGCATTTAATCCATTCACGTTTAAGGTAATTATCGATATGTATGTTCCTATTACCATTTTCTTAATTGTTTTGGGTTTGTTTTTGTAGGTCCTTTTCTCCTCTTGTGTTTCCCACTTAGAGAAGTTCCTTTAGCATTTGTTGTAGAGCTGGTTTGGTGGTGCTGAATTCTCTTAGCTTTTGCTTGTCTGTAAAGCTTTTGATTTCTCCATTGAATCTGAATGAGATCCTTGCTGGGTAGAGTAATCTTGGTTGTAGGTTCTTCCCTTTCATCACTTTAAATATATTGTGCCACTCCCTTCTGGCTCATAGAGTTTCTGCTGAGAAATCAGCTGTTAACCTTATGAGAGTTCCCTTGTATGTTACTTATCATTTTTCCCTTGCTGCTTTCAGCTGCTCGTCTTTAATTTTTGCCAGTTTTTTTTTCTTTTTTTTTTGCGGTACACGGGCCTCTCACCGTTGCAGCCTCTCCCGCTGCGGAGCACTGGCTCCAAATGTGCAGGCCCAGCTGCCATGGCCCACGGGCCCAGCCGCTCCACGGCATGTGGGATCCTCCCGGACCGGGGCACAAACCTGCATCCCTTGCATCAGCAGGCAGACTCTCAACCACTGCGCCACCAGGGAAGCCCCAATTTTTGCCAGTTTGATTACTGTGTGTCTCAGCATGTTTTACCTTGGGTTTATCTTGTATGGGACTCTCTGTGCTTCTTGGACTTGCATGGCTATTTCCTTTCCCATGTTAGGGAAGTTTTCGACTATAATCTGTTCACATATTTTCTCGTGCCCTTTCTCTCTCTCTTCTCCTTCTGGGATCCCTGTAATTTGAATGTTGTTGCATTTAATGTTGTCCCAGAGGTCTCTTAGGCTGTCTTCATTTCTTTTCATTCTTTTTTCTTTATTCTGTTTTGCAGCAGTGAATTCCACCATTCTGTCTTCCAGGTCACTTATCTGTTCTTCTGCCTCAGTTATTCTGCTATTGATTCCTTCTAGTGTATTTTTCATTTCAATTATTGTATTGTTCATCTCTGTTTGTTTGTTCTTTAATTCTTCTAGGTCTTTGTTAAACATTTCTTACATCTTCTCGATCTTTGCCTCCATTCTTTTTCTGAGGTCCTGGATCATCTTCACTATCATTATTCTGAATTCTTTTTCTGGAAGGTTGCCTATCTCCACTTCATTTAGTTCTTTTCTGGGGTTTTATCTTGTTCCTTCATCTGGTACATAGCCCTCTGCCTTTTCATCTTGCCTATCTGTGAATGTGGTTTTTGTTCCACAGGCTTCAGGATTGTAGTTCTTGCTTCTGCTGTCTGCCCTCTGGTGGATGAGGCTATCTGAGAGGCTTGTGCAAATTTCCTGATGGAGGGGACTGGTAGTGGGTAGAGCTGGGTGTTGTTCTGGTGGGCAGAGCTCAGTAAAACTTTAATCCACTTGTCTACTCATGGGTAGGGCTCGGTTCCCTCCCTGTTGGGTGTTTGGCCCGAGGCGACCCAGCAATGGAGTCTACCCGGGCTCTTTGGTGGGGCTAATGGTAGACGCTGGGTGGGCTCACGCCAAGGAGTACTTCCCAGAAATTCTGCTGCCAGTGTCCTTGTCCTCACGGTGAAACACAGCCACCCCCACCTCTGCAGGGGACCCTCCAACACTAGCAGGTAGGTCTGATTCAGTCTCCTATGGGGTCACTGCTCCTTCCCCTGGGTCCCGATGCACACACTACTTTGTGTGTGCCCTCCAAGAGTGGAGTCTCTGTTTCCCCGAGTCCTTTCAAACTCCTGCAATACAATCCCGCTAGCTTTCAAAGTCTGATTCTCTAGTAATTCCTCCTCCCATTGCCAGACACCCTGGTTGGGAAGCCTGACGTGGGGCTCAGAACCTTCACTCCAGTGGGTGGACTTCTGTGGTATAAGTGTGCTCCAGTTTGTGAGTCACCCACCCAGTAGTTACAGGATTTGATTTTATTGTGATTGCGCCCCTCCTACCGTCTCATTGTGGCTTCTCCTTTGTCTTTGGATGTGGGGTATCTTTTTTGCTGAGTTCCAGTGTCTTCTTGTCAGTGTTTGTTCAGCAGTTAGTTGTGATTCAGTGCTCTCACAAGAGGGAGTGAGAACACGTCCTTTACTCCACCATCTTGAACGAATCTGTGCCAGCACTTGTTGAAAGTATCAAATTCTCAGCATTCTCACCAGCACTGTGTATTTGCTAATTTTCTACATGAAAAATGTTCTCTAGTTTTCACTGGATGATGACAGTGCCAGCTGCCTTACAGTGAGTTCATTCTAAAGCACAGCAGTCTCCAAACTAGAGTGTGCTCAAGGCCAACTCTCAAGCTCCTAAATCTTGAGACCTCAGGTCTATAGCCCACCAGTCCTTCTCTTCAGCCCCCAGCTCTGTCATGTAGCAAAAAAATCCTTGCACAAGTGCCCCTTGTCCTGTGACACCTCAGCCAATGTGTTTAACTGCAACCAACACCACTACCCCAACCAATACCATTACTCTTGACCAACCCTTGGGCCTCAGGGTGATCACACTGGCATCTCCTGTTGAAGGAGGACCCAGGCAATAGGCCTGCGTGGTCCCTGGGAGCAGGCTGGAGACCATTTGGACAGAGAAATTCTGAGTCCTGGGTACCCAGAGGGTGATACCCAGAAGGCAGCCATGTTGGCTCCAGTTGGGCATGTCCCGTGAGCTCCGTGGAGAGGGTGTGGCCACAGGGAGGCCAAGACAGGAGTCTAGGCAATACTGTGTGTGTACCTGCAGGTGTGCAAGATAATCCACTAGAGACTGAGAAGGTATTAGACATTCTATCAGTATCATCCTTAAAATTTTCTATATTTATATATCTTATATATGCAATATATTAATGCAGTAATACATGTATACAATTATAAATATATTGCTTACAAGAGAAGCCACCACAATGAGAAGCCTGCGCACCACAATGAAGAGTAGCCCCCACTTGCCGCAACTAGAGAAAGCCCACGTGCAGCAACGAAGACCCAATGCAGCCAAAAATAAATAAATAAGAAATAATAATTAATAAATTAATAAAAGCTTTAAAATAATAAATATATTGCTTACTCTGCATACATTAGAGATATACGTTCAATTTTCTCTTTTTTTTTTTTACTGACAGCGGTGTGGGTTCAAAACAGTTTATAGAGACTTCACTGTAGAGATTATATAAGCTGATGAAATGACTTTTTTTTTTTTTTTTGCGGTACGCGGGCCTCTCACTGTTGTGGCCTCTCGCGCCATGGAGCACAGGCTCCAGACACGCAGGATGCGCAGGCTCAGCAGCCATGGTTCACGGGCCCAGCCGCTCCGCGGCATGTGGGATCCTCCCGGACCCGGGCACGAACTCGTGTCCCCTGCATCGGCAGGCAGACTCAACTACTGCGCCACCAGGGAAGCCCAAAATGACTTTTTAATTTGTCTCCTTCCTTGAATCTTTCTGATTCCCCATCCACTCGCCATACTGCTACCAGAAGGACTTTTTTTTTTTTTTAACAATATAGAGCTGATTTTATCACACTTCTGCTTAAAATATTTTCATTGTTTTCCATCGCCCTCTGGTTTGGCTTTTCAGGGTCTCCTGCCCCTGAATCCATCCTGCCTCGCAGCCCCGCTGAGGTCAGTTGCTGAGTCAGCAGCGCTTTCTCTGTCCAGCCTCCATCACTCGCATACATATGATGCTGCTTCTGCTTGAGTTGTCCTTCCTCACCTCGTCCCATGACAATCAGCTAATTCCTAGACCACTTCACCTTAAGTGTCATCTCTAGGAGCCTTCCTTGGCCTTCCCAGACTGACTTAGGCATCTGTGCTGCGCCCCGCTCCGTGCTGTTATAGCATTTGCCACGCTATATTGTGAGTGCAATGCATCTCTTATCTGTTTCTCCCACTGAGAGTAGGGTCCTCTCTGACTGCGTACTTAACTGTCTAATGCTCCTGGGGATGAAGTAGGCACGAACATTTGTTGCATGGATATAAGAATGTAGGCATGGGGCTTCCCTGGTGGCGCAGTGGTTAAGAATCCGCCTGCCAGTGCAGGGGACACGGGTTTGAGCCCTGGTCCGGGAAGATCCCACGTGCCACGTGGCAACTAAGACCCTGCGCCACAACTACTGAGCCTGCGCTCTAGAGCCCGTGAACCACAGCTACTGAAGCCCACGCACGTAGACCCCGTGCTCAGCAACAAAGAGAAGCCACCACAATGAGAAGCCTGCGCAGTGCAACGAAGAGTAGCCCCCGCTCACCGCAACTAGAGAAAGCCCGCGCACAGCAACGAAGAGCCAACGCAGCCAAAAATAAATAAATAAATCTATTTAAAAAAAAAAGAATGTAGGCATGCATGCAGAGTTAGTCCTGCAAGTTAGTTGGCTGTGACACTATAGACTGTGGCTTCTAGGTCACCTCTGGATGCCATTTTGAAAGCCAGGTCCCTGTTAACCTCCAATAGGTTTAATCCTGGCATCAGCATGCAAAACATTTTTTTTTTCTTTTTTTTTTTGCGATACGCGGGCCTCTCACTGTTGTGGCCTCTCCCATTGCGGAACACAGGCTCCGGATGCGCAGGCTCAGCGGCCACGGCTCACGGGCCCAGCCGCTCCGCGGCATGTGGGGTCCTCCTGGACCGGGGCAAGAACCCGTGTCCCCTGCATCGGCAGGTGGACTCTCAACCACTGCGCCACCAGGGAAGCCCCACAAAACATTTTTATAATAATGATGATGTAGGCTGCTTTACCCTTGGCTAGAAGAACTACATGTAGAGCCCCACTCCAAACTTTCCTTCGGGGTTCTTCTTGCCTGGACACCACTTTCATATGGAAAGTTATTTCATAATAAGGCCCTTTAAGTGTATCATAATGTAAGCCATATATACTTGAATGGGTTCCATTACTAGACTACTGTTTAGAGAATTCTATTAGCTGGTGAGTAGAGTTGTAGAAGTTGTTATCTATGAGCTGTGATGTGGCTGAAAGAGCTGTTGTAGAGAGATTTACATTGGAAAACGGTTTGGCAGTTCGTCAGAAAATTAAACAGAGCTACCATATGCCCCAACACTTCCACTCCTAGGAGTGAAAACAACCCAATGTCCATCAAGTGATGAATAGATAAACAAAATGTGGCACTTCCAGGCAATGAAAGATTATTCAACAATAAGGAGGAATGAAATTCTGATACATGCTACAACATGGATGGACCTTAAAAACATTGTGCTAAGTGAAAGGAGCCAGACACAAAAGGCCACATATTGTATGATTCCATTGACACAATAGGTCCAAAATAGGCAAATCCATAGGAACAGAAAGTAGATTAGTGGTTTCCAGGGGATAGAGGAAGAAGGAAATGGGGAGTGGCTCCTAACAGGTAGAGGGCTTGTTCTTGGAGTGATGGAAATGTTCTGGAATTAGATAATAGTGATGGTTGTACAACATTATGATTATACTAAAAATCATTGGATTTTTTTTTTTTTTTTGGCTGCGTAGTTTGCAGAATCTTAGTTTCCCGACCAGAGACCAAACCCAGGCCTCAGCAGTTAAAGCACCAAGTCCTAACCACTGGACCACCAGGGAATTCCCTGAATTTTACTCTTTAAAATGGTGAATTTTTAAAAAATTTTACTGAGGGGCTTCCCTGGTGGCGCAGTGGTTGAGAGTCCGCCTGCCAATGCAGGGGACAAGGGTTCGTGCCCCGGTCCGGGAAGATCCCACATGCCGTGGAGCGGCTGGGCCCGTGAGCCATGGCCGCTGAGCCTGCGCATCCGGAGCCTGTGCTCCGCAACGGGAGAGGCCACAACAGTGAGAGGCCTGCGTACCGCAAAAAAAAAAAAAAAAATTTATTGAAGTATAGCTGATTTACAATGTTGTGTTAATTTCTGCCACACAGCAAAGTGACTCAGTTATACATATATATATATATATTCTTTTCCATTATAGTTTATCACAGGGTTTTGAATATAGTTCCCTGTGCTATAGAGTAGGACCTTGTTGTTTATCCATCCTATATATAATAGTTTGCATCTACTAATCCCAAACTCCCAATCCTTCCCTCCGTTACCCCCCATCCCCCTTGGCAACCACAGTTCTGTTCTCTGTGTATGTAAGTCTGTTTCTGTTTTATAGATGTGTTCATTTGTATTGTATTTCAGATTCCACATATAAGTGATATCATATGGTATTTGTCTTTCTCTTTCTGACTTACTTTGCTTAGTATGATAATCTCTAGGTCCATCCATGTTGCTGCAAATGGCATTATTTCATTCTTTTTTATGTCTGAATAATATTCCATTGTATTTATATACCACATCGTCTTTATCCATTCACCTGTTGATGGACATTTAGATTGTTTCCATGTCTTGGCTATTGTAAATAGTGCTGCTATGAACATAGAGGTGCTTGTATCTTTTCAAATTCGAGTTTTGTCTGGGCATATGCCCAGGAGTGGGATTGCTGGATCATATGGCAACTTTATTTTTTATTTTTTCGAGGAAACTCCATACTGTTTTCCATAGTGGCTGCACCAATTTACCTTCCCACCAACAGTGTAAGACAGTTCCCTTTTCTCCACACCCTCTCTAGCATTTATTATTTGTAGACTTCTAATCGCTATGAGGTGATACCTCATTGTGTTGTAGTTCTGATTTGCATTTCTCTAATAATTGGCGATGATGAGCATCTTTTCATGTGCCTATTGGCCATCTGTATATCTTCTTTGGAGAAATGTCTCTTTAGATCTTCTGCCCATTTTTCGACTCAGTTGTTTGTTTTTTTGTTGTTGGATTATATGAGCTGTTTGTATATTTTGGAACTTAAGCCCTTGTTGGTTGCATCATTTGCAAATATTTTCTCCCATTCAGTAGGTTGTCTTTTCATTTTGTTTACAGTTTCCTTTGCTGTGCAAAAGCTTATAAGTTTAATTAGGTCCCATTTGTTTATTTTTGCTTTTATTTCTATTGCCTTGGGAGACTGACCTAAGAAAACATTGCTACGATTTATGTTTTGCCTATGTTCAGAGAATGTTTTGCTTACGTTCTCTTCTAGGAGTTTTATGGTGTCATGTCTTATATTTAAGTCTTTAAGCCCTAAAATGGTGAATTTTATATTACAATTTTACCTCAATTTTTAAATTGCAAAAAAGATATTTATAGTAATCTAATCTGTCTTTCTGAAATGTATTCACTGGTATTATGTTTGGATTTCAGAGAAGGCCAGCTTTAAATAAATGGCCCAGCACACTGCTATGAAAGAATGGGCCCTACACAGACACATCTCCACTACTCTGGGTCAGATGCTGGGTTTTGGTTTGGGGGCTTAAATTTCCCTCTGCCTGTCATATGGACAGAGACCCATATGCATCTAACCAGGAAACTTTTGCACTTACTCTTTCAGAGGGGAAATACATATGTCATTCTTACTGCCGAGACCTGGTACATCTGGATTATCCACAAAATGGCAAATTACGAAGCTGTATGCCCACTTGTGAAGTAAGACACTCAAGCCAAAGGAACCCTCAGGTAGGTGCTACGTGGTGCTTGCAGTGTTCTGGGTTGGGGGCAGTGCCATCACTTGAATGCCAGTAGAATGGAGAGTGGGCTCCTTATGCCCATGGCTTACCTATATTTCTTCACGAGTTCTAGCTCATGTTCATTCTTTGCCATGACTCCTTTCCTCAGGGCCTGTTGCATCAGAAGCTTAACCATGGGTCGTGATTCTAGAAATAACAGGATAGAATGTGCCGATAGTCTATCCAACAGATTTTGGATAAGATACAAGGCGTCGATCTGTACAATTA
This sequence comes from Lipotes vexillifer, assembly GCF_000442215.2. Taxonomy (NCBI): domain Eukaryota; kingdom Metazoa; phylum Chordata; class Mammalia; order Artiodactyla; family Lipotidae; genus Lipotes; species Lipotes vexillifer. Next base: position 347,601 of record NW_006772326.1, read on the forward strand.
TTGATCCATGTTCAGGATGAGTTCTGGTTGACAGGTGTGCTCACTGCAGCTGAAAATAGGACTTGAACTTTGAATGAGTATGTTGGTTGTTTCTTCATCTGTTAAAGAACCTCAGTGCGAACACTCTCTTCAGGAGTCCATCATTTTTTTTTTACTGGTTCTACTAAGGCAAAAGGATCTCCAGCTAGTTGGTCGTGATCTACTTCTGATCGATCCTTAGCCTGGTTTATGCCAGACCTCCCTCCTCACTGTCCTCCCTGGTTTGCTGAGATTCCCAGAAGGAAGGCGATACCACTGGCAGTGAAACCCACTCCTCTGCAAACTTGACTATTTCTAGCATCTTCTCTCCTGACCTGTCAAGATTTTTCTTTAAAAGTCAGCTTTTTTCCCCCCCAGGTGGGTGGGGTCAGTGGCATTAAATGATCCTTGAGTGTCTTGTCAATTTCTGGGAGCTCATTTTCGTGTCTGAATTGGATTACCGAAATCAGGCAGCAATATTCACCTTTCCTTCACGTGTGTATGAGGTTATTATTTAGTCTGAGACCAAGAGGCTGATTCTCTACAGCCCCTGACCAATGCTGAGCACAAAAGGCCAGATCCATGATTTTGCCACTTGTTTTTCCCCTAACAAAGTTAACTTTAAAAAAAATATATTTATTTGTTTGTTTATTTATTTATTTAGGCTGTGCCAGGTCTTAGTTGCAGTATGCAAACTCTTAGTTGCGGCATGCATGTGGGATCTAGTTCTAGTTCGATCTAGGAGATCGAACCTGGGCCCCCTGCATTGGGAGTGAGGAGTCTTAACCACTGGACCACCAGGGAAGTCCCCAAAGTTAACTGTTGATCAGACCAGTAATAGCTGTTGTGATGAGTTTGTTCAGTGTGTGTGGCTCTCACATCTGCTAAATTCCCACTTAACCTAATTATGCTTGGCAGGGGCATAGGGAACGAATGGGGAATCTGTAAAGGGCACAAATAATAGCTTTTCTGGCAAATTGATGGCTTCATTTTAACTAGTAACTGATGTGAATTTTACAACTGGAGTAGATTGGAATTCCTGCAAAGTTGTACCAGCTTTAAAACTAACTTCAGAAAATGCCTTCATCTCCGAAAGAAAAGCTTGGATTAGGGATGCAGCTTGTAATTTAATAGGATGACTTTGGAGAGAGCAGAGAGAATAATAGAGGTATTGTGCGAAGCTCTAGGGAGAACAAATATATGCTTGTTTGGCTTGAAAAAAAAATGTAGAGTTCAAGTGTAAGGTTTAAACAAATTCTTTAGAAAGTTTCTTAAAAGGTACCTGAACTCCCAGTGCTTGACTAATTCATATTATTTTCTTATACAGATTTTTTAAAAAGTAACACTGAGCTCTCCTATGTGGCTCTAAAAGTTTTAGAAAATTATAAAGTAATTTGATATGTAATTGATTTTAGTTCAATTATTTTTAAGTTGTAGAATTTAAGATTTACAAGTTGATGTTCTGTGTAGCTGCAGATTCAGTTTGCTAGGTAGGGCTAATGCAGAACATGTGAAAAATGGCTTCCCAACAGGCTGAATATAAAATTTCTCTATTTTAAGGTAAGAATGGCCCCAACTGAGAATGCCATTCTAGCATATAATTTCCTGCAAGTACATCTAGGGGATGATGATATGTACCTCACAGGGGGTGATGAGAATTAAATTCAGTTTGGAGTATTTTTTATTTTCATAAGGCATACCCAATATAATACATTGTTTTAATATTCTACCTAATCAATCTGCTCTTGTGAGTTGAGTTGGGATTTGATACTGTACTTATCTTTTCTCACGGGCTTTAAAGGTGCACAATGATCAATGCAGTGTTTCCAAAGTCATTCACAGGATTCTGAGTCCTGGCGATATCTCAAGACTCAGGATATTAACTTTTTGGAAGTGTGTGTCTCAGCTGATTGTGTTATAAGATCTCTCAGACTAATTACAATCCCAGTGCTATTAGCTTTGGCCACTGCTAGAAGGATATACTTCAGAATGGTTTCAATTCTGTGGAGACCCTCAAAAAGATTATTTCAAGCAGAATCACCTAGAAGCTGTAGAATTTGGCCAAGAACCAAGAAAATTATTCTCTATTATTTTGCAACTGCTTTTTGATATGGTGAGGACTTTGAAAGATGGGTGATGGAATAGAACCAACCATGCAATCATTTTTCCACCTCACCAAATCTTAAGGGACTATGCCTTTAAAAACAACAACAACAAATTTTGAATGCAATCCACTATGCAGGAGACTACATAAAAGTTTAATATCTGGTGAGTGACGTTGGGAAATGATTGAATGGTTGGGTCCATTCCGATTTTCCAAAATTGTAATCAGTAAAGTCAGGACTCAGAGAAGTTTTTGATTTTGTGACCTCCCACCCCCGAAATCTGGTCTTTCTCAGAAGGGCTACACAGACGGCACGGGCTTCACAATCATTTATCCTCTTGAGCTCTGAGAGTGGATCTTTTCTCAAAGTAGGGGAAAGAAATGGAAGGGCTAAGTGAACTAGCAGAAAAGGGGGTACAGAAGCTCCACCACCTGTGCTTCTGACTGAGGTAAGGAGGAGCTTTAAGGATGAAAGATGCTAGAAAAGTTACAGGGGATTAGGGAAACAGCCCATTATTAAAATCCTGAGGAGAGGTTGTCTTTTCCTCTCTCAGCTCTAGATCCCACGGGCCACAAAGTCATTCTATCAGTCATTGTGTTTTGTTTCCGTTGTTTTGAGCAGTTTAAATGACACACTCCGATTCTGAATTACTCCCATCTAGCAGCAATGATTAGGTGCAACCATACAAAATTGCCATTTTCGTAGGTTAAAAATAGCTGAATAGCAGCTAATTTCGTAAGGCTCAAACTCAAACTAAGGGAATTATTCTTAATCATTGTGAGTCAATGGTAACATTTTCTTTTTTTTTTTCTTTGTTGTACGCGGGCCTCTCACTGCTGTGGCCTCTCCCGTTGCGGAGCACAGGCTCCGGACGCACAGACTCAGCGGCCATGGCTCACGGGCCCAACCGCTCCACGGCATGTGGGATCTTCCCAGACCGGGGCACGAACCCGTGTTCCCTGCATCGGCAGGCGGACTCTCAACCACTGCGTCACCAAGGAAGCCCTCTTTTTTTTTTTTTTTTAACTTTAGTTGACTTACAATATTGTGTCAGTTTCAGGTGTACAGCATACTGATTCAGTAGTTTTGCAGATTATTGGTAACGTTTTCTGATGAGAGCACCTGCAGCGTGGCCTCCGCTGCGCTTCTCTCCTTTGGGTGTCTGCAGACTGGGGTCAACAGCAGGGCAGAGCCTTCATGTTAGGGTCCAGGGAGGCCGAGGTCAGGATAGTAGGTTTCGTTTGTGACAGCAGAGCCACCAGAGGGCGCTCTAGCACTAGCTACCATATGTTTGAGCGTTTACCACGGATTCCAATGGAAAAAACAGTAGACGTACGAAGAATGCTAGTTTTCACCAAGGAAGCCCTCTTTTTTTTTTTTTTTTAACTTTAGTTGACTTACAATATTGTGTCAGTTTCAGGTGTACAGCATACTGATTCAGTAGTTTTGCAGATTATTGGTAACGTTTTCTGATGAGAGCACCTGCAGCGTGGCCTCCGCTGCGCTTCTCTCCTTTGGGTGTCTGCAGACTGGGGTCAACAGCAGGGCAGAGCCTTCATGTTAGGGTCCAGGGAGGCCGAGGTCAGGATAGTAGGTTTCGTTTGTGACAGCAGAGCCACCAGAGGGCGCTCTAGCACTAGCTACCATATGTTTGAGCGTTTACCACGGATTCCAATGGAAAAAACAGTAGACGTACGAAGAATGCTAGTTTTTATAGAGCATTTATGGACAGAACTAAGGTTTAGACATATCTTTATTACGTTTATTGCTAATATTAATTAAGCTTCTGTGTGCTTGTCACATATGATTTCATTTTATGCTTACCACAATTCCATCAACAAGATATTTTCATTTTTACAGATGAGGAGATCAAGGTTTACAGAAGATAAGTGATCTTACAAATGAGAAAACTAAAACAGTGATTTTATCCAGAGGCTCAGCCCTCCACTAAAGCTCCCTTGCCTTCTCTTCCCCCACCCCTTTGTTTTAAAAATCCTTGCTTTCAAAGAAAAAGAAAAGAGTGGAAGCTTGTGTCCAAGAGGTCAGTAAACTTTGCAGTCCTGTCTGCCCGCTTCAGGATACCATGTCCTGCTCCGGACGGCCCTGCTCCCACACATTTCTTAGGCTACTGTTTCTATGACTCCTTCCCCTCCCCCTGCACCTAGAGCTTGCCCTGGAAGACTATTTGATGTCGGTTTCCCCCTTATTTAAATTCAGAGGGGTGGGAGCCGATGAAAGGAGAGTGCTAGGGACCTCCGTACCCTCAAAGATGGTACTCTATTGCACTTTACATTATATCCACTACCCACAGTGACCAAGGGCAAGGAGATAAAGGCATGCAGCCCCCTGCTAGCCGGGCGGCCTTGGTTACCAAGTCATTTAACCTCATCTATAAATGGTATGTAACCAATGTAGTAATATCTCATTCTTAGGGTCATTGTGGAGATGTAAGACAATGTATCGAAAAGTACTTAGCCCAGTACTTGGCAGGAACTGATTCACCTAATGTTGCCTAATATTACTATTTTCTTTAATTCTCCCAACAACCCTATAAGGTAGGCATTTCGCAGAGAACCTGGCTTAGACCATGATTCATTGAGCGCAAGTGCTTAACAGAAGAGGAAGTCTGAGTTCCGAGGGGCTAAGTGACTTGCCAGAGGTCCACAGCTAGTGTTACAACTACAGGTATTTCCAAAATTGTTTTCAGTTTCTCAGTAGGCGAGACTGAGAGATACCATTTTCAAATAAATCACGAGATGTGTGCCTTACACAAGTGCAAGAGGTCTTCCAACAGCCATCGGAAAACCCCTGGTGTTGGTCAGTAGGGAAGCAACACCCCAAATTTAGGGGAGCCTTGAAATTGATCTAATTTAAATATTGTAATGTGACTCTCAGAACAATTAACATTTTCTTTATGGTTTGGTTGTGTTTAAAAGGATGTGGGAGGGGACTTCCCTGGCTGTCCAGTGGTTAGGACTCCGCGATACCACTGCAGGGGGCATGGGTTCAATCCCTGATCGGGGAACTAAGATCCCACATTCCATGCAGTGCGGCCAAAAGAAAAGAAAAAGGATGTGGGGGAATATAATTTTGGAGGCTGGGGGACTAGGTAGAAGGCGGGGAGGGAGAAAGAGAAATAAAATGTGGTGGGAACACCAAGAACTGAGGCTCAGAAGACCCTGAGCAGGAACTTTGAACCCTGGCTTCATTGTCCTTTTTTTCCAAAGTGAGCAACTTGGATTCTACTTCTAAAGTCCTGTGATTTGAATATTTTCTTTCTACCCTTATCTTGTAGATCTTTCCACCTTCTCTTTTAGATATCACACAGTGCTTTATATTCTCAGTATCAGTGTTAAAGGTCTGAAAATGATTCACATTTTCCCCCAGTAACTTTATTATTGTACTCTTACAAGGCTACTCAATAATGTACCAGGTTCAGTCATTAACTAAAGTGAAGAGGTAAAGTCCTTTTGTAGATTACAAACGGTTGAGCAATAAATAGGAAGTAAACAGCTGTATGTGTAATGATTCTGGGGTACGGGACTACTGGGCAGCGAGGCTGGACCAGGGTGTTAAATACCCAAAAGGGCAGTGTTTTGGGATCATTGTGGTGCTGGTAAATTACTCCTAGGAAATTTGGAATTTTTATCAAGAATTATAGTAAAATAGACAAATATGCCATTTGGGGTCACAAACATTTGGTGCTCCATCAAGGCCACAGAACCACCACATCTCAGGGGGAGACAAGACCTTGGGTGTCAGTCCACCCAACAGCCTTCCCAATCGGGCTAACAGCCTGAGACAGCTGACCATCCAGTCTCTGCTTAAACAACTCCCCTGAAGGGGAGCTTATTAATTTAAGAAGTCATCTTCTACTTGGTCAGGGCTGCAGACTTCTTGATACTGAATATGATATGTCTCCCTGAGGTTTTAGCACACTGGCCCAATCTCTGATCCGAGGAACAATACAGAACATATCCCTCATCTCTTTTCAGACTTCTGACCATCTCCTTGTTTTCTGGGTCATTGTTCCCCTTAAAACAAGACCAAAGGGCTTCCCTGGTGGCGCAGTGGTTGAGAGTCCGCCTGCTGATGCAGGGGACGCAGGTTCGTGCCCCGGTCTGGGAAGATCCCACATGGCGCGGAGCGGCTGGGCCCATGAGCCGTGGCTGCTGAGCCTGTATGTCCGGAGCCTGTGCTCCGCAACGGGAGAGGCCACAGGAGTGAGAGGCCCGCGTACCGCAAAAAAAAAAAGTGACCAGAGTAAAAATTCAGGGTCAGTGCTGAAGGATCTGGTGTAAAGGTTTTCTTAAGTGCGGAATCCTGGCAGGTACAGAAACAGACGTGGGCAGATTCCTGGAGGTATCACAACCAAGTGAGTGTTAAGAAGAGCCAGTAAACAGTTCCTTTAGGACCATCCTAGGGAGATGCCTGGTCCCACCTCTGGCTCAATTCAATCAATGAGATTCAACAAGTATTTATTGTCTCTACTCTGAGTAGGACACTGATGATTCCTTGAAGAAGCGGCCTGTCTTCAAGGAGCTCAGAGTCCAGGGAGCAATCTCGGCTGATGTAGCCCTCCCCAGGCACTCTCCATCACGTCTTCCTATCTTCAAGGCAGGATTGTCTTCACTCAGGAAATATGCATTGAATATCAGCCATGGGAACAAAGTAGCCCACGCTACCTGCCTTTGTGCAGTTTACATTCTGGTGGGAAAAGACCAGATCATAAACAGTAAACAAAATATATAAGTAAATTATACAGCATAATAAATGCTGATAAGTGCTTTGGAAAAAGAAAAAAAGTAGAAAAAGGATAAGGGAATCTGGAGTGCCGAGGGGTAAGTGGTTTTCAAATGTTCTAGTGTGGTCAGGGTAGGTCTCATTGAGAAGGTGACATCTAGAAAGACTTGAGGAAGATAAGAGTGAGCCATACAGATAACTGTGGAAGGAGCATTCCAGCTGCTGGTGCCAAGGCCCTGGGCAGGAGTAGGTCTGGCATGTTGGAAGCCAGTGTGGCTTGAGCAGAGTTGATGAAGAGAAGTAAGGGAAGAGGTGTGGGTGACGGTGGGTGATCATGTAGCCCGCTACACAGATTTGATTTTTACTCAGTGAAATTAAGAGCCATCACATGGCTTTGCAAAGAGAGTGACATGTTCTAATTTCTCTTTTTAAAGAATCACTGGGGTTCCTGGGTTGAAAATAAACTCTAGAGGGGCAAGCATAGCATCGAGGAGACTCACTGAGAGGTTACTGTAGAAACCCAAGCAGGGGACTTCCCTGGCGGTCCAGTGATTAAGACTCTGGGCTTCCATTGCCGAGGGCATGGGTTCGATCCCTGGTCAGGAAACTAAGATCCCGCAGGCTGTGAGGCGTGGTCAAACAAACAAACAAACCCAAGCAGGAGTTTATGGTGGCTCAGACCAGGTAGCAGTAAAGGAAGGGAGGTGTAGTCTGATTCTGGGTATATTTGGAAGATGTAGCTGACACTGATGAGCAGCTGGAAAGACAGAGTTTCCATCAGTTGAGAGGGGGAAGGCTGAGGGTGAAGCTGATTGGCTCAGGGGAGTGAGGAGAACAGTTTCGCACATGTTGAGTTTGGGATGTTTGTTAGAGACCAAATGAGATGTAAACAGTTGAATATAAGAGGCTCTCTTCTCCCCTAGAGTGTAAGGGAAGGAGGTGGGTTTTTGTGGATCCCAGATGTGCTCACATCTGCCTCCTTATAGGAAGCAGTAGACTTTCATTCAGTCATCAGCAGGACTTTGTCTTTCCCCATCACTGTGATCTCAGTGTGTGGCACATAGTAGAGGCTCAGTGAATATTTGCTGGACGAATGAATAACTAATTTTGATATAATACTGCTATAACTGAAAGCTGGAAGAGTCTGACTCTCAAAGTTTTAAACAAGAGATTTATTCCTCTTAAGAAACTCTTTGATAAAACTGTTATCTTTGTTATAGTGTCGAAAATCTCCATCTTAAAGTAGTTTAATGCGATTTCATGATACATTATGTTAGTTTAGATCCTCAAAGAAGCAGAAGCCAGGAGGGGATTAGACAGGTAAGAGATTTACTATGGGACCATCTGTGACGGGGAAGGAGAGGGAGCCAGGGAAAGTGGGAAGAGACTCCAGGCAGCAACAGACCTGACACCTGAAGAGGAAGGGGAAAGAGAGATTGGCTAGAAGAGTCGGAGGCTGCAGCAGTTCTGAAAAATCCTTGAGTGGAGAGTCCTTGAGTCCATTTAAAAAATGGAGTAAAAAAAGAAAATCTTGGACTTCCCTGGTGGCACAGTGGAAGAATCCACCTGCCAATGTAGGGGACACAGGTTGAGCCCTGGTCCAGGAAGATCCCCCATGCTGCGGAGCAATTAAGCCCGTGCTCTAGAGCCTGCAAGCCACAACCAGTGAAGCCTGCGAGCCACAACTACCGAGTCCACGTGCCATAGCTACTGAAGCCCGTGTGCCTAGAGCCTGTGCTCTGCAACAAGAGAAGCCACCACAATAAGAAGCCTGCACGTCGCAACGAAGAGCAGCCCCCGCTCAACACAGTTAGAGAAAGCCCACGCTCACAGCAATGAAGACCCAAAGCAGCCATAAATTAATTAATTAATTAAAAAAAAAAATCTTGCCATTCGTGACGACATGGATGAACCTGGATGACATTACGCTAAGTGAAATAAACCAGACACAGAAGGACAAACACTGCGTGATTCTACTGATATGAGGGGTGTAAAATAGACAAACTCATAGAAGCAGAGAGTATAAAGGTGGTTGCCATGGACTGGAGGGCGGGGGGTGGGTGGGGAGGTATTAGCCAAAGGGTATAGAGTTTCAGTTATGCAAGATGACTGAGTCCTAGAGATCTAGGTACAGCAGAGTGCCTGTAGTTAACAATACTGTATACACACTTAAGATTTTGCTAAAAGAGTAGATTTTATGTTAAGTGTTTGTATCACAAAGTAATAATAAAAAGGAAACTTTTGGAGGTGATGGACATGTTTATGGCATAGATGGTGGTGTGGTTTCACAGGTATATACTTACCTCCAAACTCATCAAGTTGTATACCTTAAGTATGTGCAGCTTTTTTTATATGTCAATCATATTTCAATAAAGTGTTTTTTAAACAAATGTAAAGGATGGTGACTTGAAAAAAAATTGATCATTAAAGGAGTCCGCATCTTGCAGGAATGGGCCCACATTAGTCCCCTGTCCTTGTTCAGTCATTGACCGGAAGCACCCTGTGGGAGGAGGGGCTCTTATCCAGAAGGTCAGCAGCTCTGGGCCTCAGTCCTACAAGCTCCCCACAGCAGGAGAGCTGAGCCGTGCATTGGCATATGACCACCACAGCCTCCCACCAGGCCCCTTAAAGCCTGCTTATACCACTGTTGTTCCTACATCTTGTGAGTCATAGAATAAGGAAGCTGGCTCTAACCTCAGAAGTGATTTCATCTAATGTCTTCATTTTAAAGATGAAGAAAGAAAAAAAAAGATGAAGAAAGAGAGAAGCAGCAATTTTTAATAAGCTTTCCAAAGGTACAGGCCTTTTGGATTGGACATTTGTTCTTCTGTGAAGACTGTCCAGCACACTGCAGCACATTGTGCATTCCTGGTCCCGGGGACTGGATGCCAGTGGTCACATAGACCCCATATCCTGACAAGCAGAACTGTTTCTTCCCTTTTTTTTTGAAGGCAGTAGAGTTCCAAGTGGTACCATTGAACAGCTCATTGACACCAAAGTCAGAATTATTATACAGATACGACCCCTATACAATGCACTCCTGTAACAGCGGGAGCACATATAACAAAACATGCCCCAGGGAGCCTTCCCCATTCC
>NW_006772326.1:357572-364582 GCF_000442215.2 Lipotes vexillifer
GGTCTGCATCTTGATAGCGTTGATCTTGTATATAAATGCTCCTTAGACATGCTGGTGAGGAGGACCACAAAACCAAACTGTAGGGCTTCCCTGGTGGCTCTCTGGTTAAGAATCCGCCTGTCAATGCAGGGGACGCAGGTTCGATCCCTGGTCCGGGAGGATCCCACGTGCTGTGGAGCAACTAAGCCCGTGTGCCACAACTACTGAGCCTGTGTTCTAGAGCCCGTGAGCCACAGCTACTGAGCCCACCTGCCACAATTACTGAAGCCCACGTACCTAGAGCCTGTGCTCCACAACGGGAGAAGCCACTGCAATGAGAAGCGCGCGCACCACAACAAAGAGTAGCCCCTGCTCGCCACAACTAGAGAAAGCCCACGCACAGCAACGAAGACCCAATGCAGCCAAAAATAAATAAATAAAATTTATTTTAAAAAAAACAAACTGGGGCTTCCCTGGTGGCGCAGTGGTTTGGAGTCCGCCTGCTAATGTAGGGGACACGGGTTCATGGCCCGGTCCGGGAAGATCCCACATGCCGCGGAGCGGCTGGGCCCGTGAACCATGGCCACTGAGCCTGCACGTCCGGAGCCTGTGCCCCGCAACGGGAGAGGCCACAGCAGTGAGAGGCCCGCGTACCGCAAAAACAAACAAACAAACAAACAAACAAAAAAGTCACTTTCTCAATGAAGTTTTCCTTGACCACTCAACTAAAGCACCCCTCACCCCATCATTATCCTCTAACGTCCCTGTCTTACCTTATTCATGTCATTTACCACCATCTGACTTTATTTTGTTTATTTCTAGTCTCCCCCTTGTAGAACATAAGTTTCAGGAGAGAGGCTCTGTCTGTTTTGTTCAAGGCTGCATCCCTAGTGCCTATCCCAGCCTGCACAGATTGGGTTCTCAAAAATATGAATAATACTTTTGATGTATACAGTCACCGATTCCAGTCAATTGACTAGATCTTTTGCCTTTCAATATACAGCCTCCAAAGTGCTGGGGTTGTTGTCTTAAACACTGCCAATTGTCAACATGGACTTCAACTCACAACTGGTAGACAATATTTGCTATTTGACTATGGAACCTGTAATTTCAAAAGAATTTTTTTATAAACAAACAAGTGAGGGACCCTTGCTCTCTGATAACTGCTATCGTACCTTTATTAGGTTGGGGGCTAATTCTTCCCAGTTAGCCCCTAAATTCAGTAAATGCCTCCTCTCCCTCATCACATTTCTACAAGCTGCCATCATTAACAGAGAAACAATCATGTTCTTTGAGAAAACTATTGGCTCTCTCTCCGTATATTTCCGTACTTTTTTTTTTTCTTTTTTCTTTTGTTTGGCTGCGCTGCGTGGCTTGTGGGATCTTAGTTCCCTGACCAGGGATTGAACCCAGACCCTCAGCAGTGAAAGCCCAGAGTCCTAACCACTGGAGTGCCAGGGAATTCCCTCGCATACATTTTTAACAACCTCAAAACTAAACTCTGCATACGTAAAAGAAGGGAAACTACAACTATCTTGCAAGCAAGAAACAAAAGGCTCGTTCATGAGCAGAGAAGATTTTCTTGTTTCAGTTGTGGTGTGTGTGTTAGGAGAGCACGGTGGGGGGGGACCTCTTTTTGCACCAGTCACCGATCCCTGAAGGACTGAAGTCTTGTTGATGGAACTCTACCCAGAATAAGAGAGGAGAGAAACTTTTCTAAGAATGCGCACCATCCTAGACATTTCTGGTTCCCCCCCCCCCCCCCCCCACCCACTGTACCTTAGATCAGGTCACCAATCTCCCATGGGTTAATGCAATAGCCTCCTAATTGGTTTCCCTACTTTCCACCTTTTGGTCTCCCTTTTTCATTCTCCACACTGCAGTCCAAGTGAGCTTCTGAAAGTAAAGCCTGGTCATTTTGCTCTTTTTCTTAAAATTCTTCTATGGCTCCAGATATATGACCCTCAGAACCCCCCCCCCCCCCGCCAAGGAATGTGAACTATCTTGTTACATTTTTTTATTTTACCATTTAATCCATTTGCATGGCACTGTTGCAAAGCAACTGAAAAACACATTCCAAAGCAGAACTCATTGGAAGTAAGGCCACTGGCCTCAAAATTCAGTGTTCAGCAGTGCCTGGCACCTAATGGACACTCAGTAAGTATATTAACCAAACCCAGAAGTTTGAGGCGGTCCTGAAAGGAGATGGAGCCCCAATTCCCAATGGCTCAGTGATGAGTTCATTGCCACAATTACCAAGGGAGTAGGTGGAAATGTGGAGGCTGAGGTGGTAGTAAATAAATCCTAAGATGGCAATGCTGAGAACGCTAATCAAATATGAATTGAGGGTTCCATATGCAGACACTCCAAGAATTTTCCCAGGCAGAGACCAATAGACCGCAGACGATTACTGTTAGAAGCCCATAGTGAGACTTAGACATAAAGATGGCGGCAGGTTTGCTGCAGATAAACAAGACTTTGCTTTTCTAACCCTTCTGTACATGCTGCATGTGTAAAATGGAGATTAGTATGCATGCCTGTCCCTATCCTCCTTGAGGGCTAGGGATCCTAGACTCTTGAAAGTCTGAGGTGGTGTTTTGGTGTTGCCAGGTGGGGATCACGGGTTAAAAGCAGTTGTTCAAGTGATTAGGTCCAGATTAAGTACAGCTTTGTGGGCGGGGGGCTGAGACCTTGAATCCTATCCTTGGGCAGATCAGCAGATGCTGCAGTTCACTGAGGGCAGGGATAATTGATTCTCTAGCTACTCGCCAAGGAATAAAAGAACAGCTGGGGTTTGCAACTGTTGCGGCAGATCGGTTTCAAACGAGGCCTGGGGAGAAGCCTGTGGCAGGAGCCGGGCTGGAGATAAAGGCTTGGGTGAGCACAGCGATTCCCATGGGAGGAAACTGGGTGACATTTCACCTGAAGCTGAGAGGGTGAGAGTCACACCCTGGCTCTTGGTCCTGCCTTTATCAGTCACAGCGACAGCAGCAACTCTCTTGCTTGAGCAGGTGCAAGTACAAAGAAATGGAAGGACCTCTCCCCCCACCGTGGGACACAAACTAGAACGTCCTCTGTGCAGAGAGGCAGTGACTGGCCGCGCTCACGTGTCCACGTCCTGATCTTCTACCCCGGCACGTAGCTGCCTTACGTTACCCAGGCGCCCTGGCGTCGATGTTCATGCACTTGCTGTTCCTGCCCAGGAAAAGTGGTGGAAGTGCTGCCGGCCACACTCAGGCCCAGCCCCCAGGTGCAACCAGTCCTGTCTCCTCATCCACCAACTGACTGGAGATGATTTCGGGAAGCTGAGGGGTGGCGGGAGCCCGGGGCCCCAGTGACAGCCCACCCACAAGGACTACGGCCTGGGGGGTTCCCTACGACAGCTAACATACTCCGAACAACAAGCACCCTTCTAGAGCTGCAACTGCTGGAAAGCCCATTCCCTGAACGAGCCTCACAAAGTCCCATTGAGGGGACTGCACGTCTGGGAGATGGGGCTCCACACGCCTGAGCTGCCTCTCGGGGTGCTAGGACTGAGGGGCTTCCCGGCCCCCACCTCCGAGCCTGCTTCCTGGGCATGCTGCGGGCGAGCAGCAGCTTCCTCCCACAGGCCAGCTCAAGTGCTGCTGTTTCTCTAACTCGAGTCGATGCTGGAAGAGTCTTTGGGCAGGCTCTCCTGTCTTTCCCTGCATACCCTGGGCTGTGTCCATGTCTGTGTGTGTGTGTTTGCCTGTTTTTTTGCTTTTTAATTGTGTGCATCTGTGTGTAGCATAAAATGTTGCTATTTATTTTTTCCCCAGAAATATCTAGTTTTTATCTAATATGAAACAATGAAACTCTGGTTATTAACTAGATTAAGATAACATAAGGTCACTAAACACTTCATGAAAGAACATGAAACAAGATATAAAATTTGCTGTTTTAACCACTCGCTTGTTTTTCTTCTTGCTATTACAACAGAGGGCCCTAGGCCTTTGTAAGGATCACTCATCCCCGTTGGAGTTGAGATAGGGTCATTTTTCCCGGCTACTTTTCCTCATAGCCCCCAGCATAGCACATACTGGCCATTCCTCCTTCCCCCTTCCCTGTTTCCAGAACAGCCTCTGGACTCCACCTGAGTAGGAGCCACAGCCGTACGTTTCCTCATCTCTTTGGGGGTCACGTTCTATGGAAATTCCAAAAGGTGTCCCATTTTCATTCACCCCCTGGCACCAGCCCTAAGGTGTAAAGAGCCTTTGCCGAGGTAGCTGCCATGTCCTCACTGATGTAGCCAGGTCGCAGTGGAAGCCTCATGGTGGAATGTGAGAACAGTTGACGGGGACTAAGTGTTGCCCCCAGAAGAGGTTCTGGTCAGGACGTGTTTGTGCCCACTCCAGCATTCAGTGACCCAGACACAGAAATGTGTATGTGGGTGGCGGCTTTCATCTCTTCCCCACCACTGATGTCCTCTTGTGCCCAAATTTCCTTCCACTCTTGATACCCTCTTCTAGAAGAGCTGTCTTTCGCTGTTGCAGCTGAAGCCTCCAGAGTTCCTTTGGAGCATAGCTTTTGAGCGCAAATTAGAAAAAGCCTCCTCCTCTGGCAGCCGCAGGTGCCCCGGTTCGGCTGGTGGAGGACGGACTGGATCCCAGCCCGACCTGGCCTTCAGCCGGGCGCTTTGTGCAGTGCACCGCCAGCCCCTTCCATGTGGCTGCGGAGTCTTCTGGGCAGCAGTGCCGAGAGTTACAAATAAGCAGTGCCCCTCCTCCAGTTCATCATCGTCCCCCAGGGACTCAAAGGCACAGGCTTGGGGGGCTTTACAATGACCAGAGGTGCTTTCGATTACACTGCGGCAAACAGAATTCTGTGGACTGATCAGAGAACACAGCTACCGTAACACTGTTGCTCCTGTGGGGAAATGTATTCCTAGGTCTTTTCAAACAACCAGCTGAAAAATAAGTCTCTAGGGGCTTCCCTGGTGGCGCAGTGGTTGAGAATCTGCCTGCTAATGCAGGGGACACGGGTTTGAGCCCTGGTCTCTGAGGATCCCACATGCCGCGGAGCAACTGGGCCCATGAGCCACAACTACTGAGCCTGCGTGTCTGGAGCCTGTGCTCCACAACAGGAGAGGCCGCGATAGTGAGAGGCCCGCACACCGCGATGAAGAGTGGCCCCCGCTTGCCACAACTAGAGAAAGCCCTCGCACAGAAACAAAGACACAACACAGCAAAAATTAATTAATTAATAAACTCCTACCCCCAACATCTTCTAAAAAAAAAAATCTCTAGGGGACAGTCCGCCCATGAAAAACACAGGACCTGGGAATTCCCTGGCGGTTCAGGGGTTAGGATTCCACACTCTTCACTGCTGAGGGCCTGGGTTCAGTCCCTGGTCTGAGAACTAAAATCCCACAAGCTGTGTGGCACGGCCAAAACCAGAACAAAACACAGGACCTACAGTGTACGCGACTTTCTTTTCCTCATCCTCAAGCTTGTGAATGTCTATGGCTTACTCTGACTTTGGCCTTAGTTGGCTCAGATTTGATCTTGGCTCTCACAGATGCTGCCCTACAAGTTGTACAAGCTTTGGAGAATAGACTTCTGCGTGTAGGATTTTCTTTGCAACTTGAACCCCAAGCACAGGATGTATCTTTGTAAATGATTTTATTTATATTTACTTATTGGCTGCGTCAGGTCTTAGTTGCGGCACACGGGATCTTTCCTTGTGGCGCGTGGGCTTCTCTTTACTTTTGCTCAGAGTGCGCAGGCTCATTCGTTGCAGCACGTAGGCTCTCTAGTTGTGGCACGCGGGCTTAGTTGCCCCGCGGCGTGTGGGATCTTAGTTCTCCGATCAGGGATCAAACCAGCATTCCCTGCATTGCAAGATGGATTCTTAACCACCGGACCACCAGGGGCGTCCCCTGTAAATGACTGATTTAATTTAAAAAGTGGGCAGATGCTGATGATATGCATGGCTCCTCTCAGAATGCTTATTTTGGTGCCATCCTAAAGCTGATGTTTAGTGGCTGATGGGTTAGGACAGCAGATGTTTTAGCTTAGCCTTTTCTCCTGGGTAGTTCTCATCTGGGCATCATATTGATATCAAGGGACAGACAAAGCTGAACTCAACACCATCACTTGACCTCTTTTCTGATTTAGGAATTCTCCCCACGACCGTGCAATTTGAGGAGGAGGCCATCTCTGAAGTGTGTTTTGAATTTTAATATCTTTTCATACTGGCCTCTTTCTTTGTCAAGGCACCATGTGCGCATCTGGCTTAACTTGCTGACTAGAAAATTGAAACATACTTCTAGCTGGTAGCCAGAAACAAAGGGAAAAATTGTCTGTCTAAAGAGCCATTGAGCTGCCTGCCTTCCCCCTCCCCTCACACTCTCTCCTATATGAGCAACCCCACTGGAATCTAACTGCTTTTGTATTAACGTCAGTCATGGCATTGCCCCCAGGGATCTGTTGAGCGTTGAAAAAGTGAGTCAGGTTCTGTTATTTCAGCGTGGTTCATCGCAGCCCGGTGAAGCCTGCCACAGGGGAGGGTCTTGAGGGGGTCTCAAGTCATCTGCCAAGACAGATCCTAGGTTAAGATGTATCTAGAAACCTCGCTCAAGGTTATGTCCCTTTACCTCTGCCTGCTTCTCCGCTCCTTAGACACCACTCAGGACAGGTTCAAGGAGTTGGCAATGATTTCATCTGGAACCATTTTCCTGAAACATGTAAATATTTGTACCTCAGGGGACTCTCCGACTCCAGAAAAGCTTACACCACGGTACATGTTGTGGAGATGAAGCCTGACTCATGGGTCAGCCTGAGGAGGGACCGAGTTTTACCTAAGGAATAAGAGAATTTTGAATTCCAGCAACAGGAATAACCCATAACAGGAAAGGTTACAGAAATAGAGAGGCAGGGTGGGTATGAAACTGGCAGTAACTGAAAGTCAAGCTTCCAGGTGTTAACTGGCCTGTGGCAGAGGCGCCTGGGGAATGTCATCTCAGTTTGTCCTGCCTTGTCCTTTTTTTTTTTTTTTTTTTTTTTTTTTGG
>NW_006772326.1:364726-397577 GCF_000442215.2 Lipotes vexillifer
TCGGCAGGCGGACTCTCAACCACTGCGCCACCAGGGAAGCCCTGCCCTGTACTTTATAATGACACACCGCAGATGCTGGGCCCCGACATCCTGCGAAGAGTAGAAAGGCCGTCAGGTTTTCAAGACAAGGGCTTCAGAGTTCTGGGAAGCCACTGGGCAACAGGAAATGAGAACACCCACCTCCGACGTGAAGGCAGCTGTGAAGCCTCACTCTTCCCTGGCACCGGAGGAAGAGAAATCCCCTGCAATGAGTTCTGTCTGGAGATAGGCTGAGGCTTCAGCATTCGAGAGTTTCCTGATCATTCAGCACTTTCCTCTGCACTTTTTTGTCTTTAAGACACCTGTGTTTTTTGGCTACCATAACAGGGGAGAAAGCCAGGCTCTTGGCAGGCAGCCTCCTCCGATCTGGTGTTCACAGCATCACACTGGTCATTTCCAGCATTTATCTTCCTACCACAGGTGTTCTGTGGAGAGATTTGTGACATTTTCTTTCTACGGTTCAAACGCATTCATTAAAACTGGGAGATGAATTCTGTTCAAATGGTCTCTCCTCTCTTCTTGTCAGGTTCCCAGATGCTGGCCATGCCTGGCCGTAAGTGGCTACATACACAGACCGAGACGTGCTGGAGGACGGTGGGGACAAATAGAGCGAGTTTTGAGATTCTGTTGGTGCTAGAATCACTCGCTTTATTCGTTTTTTTTTTTTTTTAACATTTTTTGTAGTGGTTCTTTTATTTTATTATTTTAATTATTTTTGGCTGCGTTGGGTCTTTGCTGCGTGTGGGTTTTCTCTAGTTGTGGTGGGTGGGGGCTACTCTTCGTTGAGGTGCGCGGGCTTCTTATTGCAGTGGCTTCTCTTGTTGTGGAGCACAGGCTCTAGGCACACGGGCTTCAGTAGTTGTGGCTCACGGGCTCTAGAGCACAGGCTCAGTAGTTGTGGCACACAGGCTTAGTTGTTCCGTGGCACGTGGGATCTTTCCGGACCAGGGCTCAAACCCGTGTTCTCTGCATTGGCAGGCGGATTCTTAATCGCTGTGCCACCAGGGAAGCCCTAGAATTAATCACTTTAATCTATTCTTTGTGATAGGCAAAGGGCAAACGTCCTTATACTGAGCTCAGACTTCATAGTTTATGACGTTTATAAGCTTCCTCTTACCCTGAATTAGGCCCAGTTTCCCCTTTGATTTCTCCCATGGCTCCCTGAACCTTTCTTTCACGGCTCCTACATCACAGTTTGTGATTGTAGATTTGTGTGTATGTATGTGATTATTTATGTCTTCCTCCCATTAGACTGTAAACTTTATGAGAGCATGAGTCACATCTGTTCTCCTCGTGATTGAATCCCAGCACTAAGCACAGAGACTGGCATATGGTTGGGGTCCAATAAATATTTATTAAACTAATGAACAAGTGAATGAATGAATGAATGAATAGAGCTTGAAGAAACCATAGAGAGTAAGTCTAGTGCCGTGGTTCAATAGATGAAAATACAGAACTTAAATTATTCAAGCCTATGAAGCTTGTTTTTTTTAATTTTACATATATGAAGACAGATTGAGTTTGTCAATTAATTCCAAAGTATTGATTGAACTTGTATTCTGTTGTGAGGGTTAGGGAACTCAAGGGTGACTAAAATTCAATTCCTACTTTTAAGAAACAGCAGTTAAACTGTTAAGAGAACAATAGTGACTATTCATTAAGTGCTTACTACTACATTATTTCATTTATGAAATAGGTTTTAATGTTCCCATTTAACAGACACAGAAGGCAAGCTCAGAGGTAATATTACTCAATTGTATTGAGCTTTTACTAGGTGCCAAAGTATTTCTACATGTTTTACCTCCATTCATAAATTTATTTAATCCTCAAGGCTTGACTAGGGGAGGATCCACATCCAAACTTGGTCATGTGACTACTGACTCACATCTTTACTCACCGTTGGCCAGAGACTGCTCCTTGCCAAATGGGCCTCTCCGTAGCAGACTCACAACATGGCACCTTGCTCTTCCCGAGAGAGACAGAGATCCAGAGAGAGACTGAAGTTAAAGTCTTTGTAACATAATCTCAGAAGTGACTTCCTATCACATCATTACTATAATTTTCTATTCATTAGTAGTGAGTCACTAGGTCCAGCCCACACTCAGTGGGAGAGTATTACACAAGGGTGTATACCAGAGTATTACACAAGGGTGTATACCAGGAGGCAGGGATTGCAGGTCGTCCTAGAGACTGCCAACCACAATAAGGTTGGTTTAATAATCCAAAATCATTGTAATTCACCATGTTAAGAAAAGTATGAACACCTCAATATATGCAAAGAAAAGAAAGTATTTGATAAAATGTGACACCACTGATGACAAAAACCCTCAACAAACTAGAAATGGAAGGGCTTGGTCTTATTCTGATAAAGGTGTGATAGACTGCATTAATGTCCTGGCTTCCTCACCCCTCCTGTATCACACCCTTTGCCATGTAACTTTATGGTGCCCTTCCACCATGGGCAAGATTACTGTTGACTCTGGACTCAGCCATATGACTTATTTTGGCCATGTTTGGCCATAATATTTAGGATATTTACAGATGTGATGCCAGCAGAGTTCTGAAATGAGACTGCCTATTGGGGCTTGCCCTTTTGTTCTACCATTTACTATGAGAAGGACCTACTAAAGCTAGCCCACGGGCCCCAGGAAGGGGATTAGAAACAGGTGGAACACAGCTGGCCCAGCTGCAGTACTCAGTCAAGCCCATGTGAGAACATAGCCCCTAGCGACCTGTAGATGCATGTGTGAGCCCAGCCAAGGCCAGCAGAACAACCCAATGAGGCCCAGCCCAGATCAGCTGATTGCCACAAATGTGTAAGAAATATCCATCGTTATATGCCCCTGGGTTTTTGTGGTTCTTTCGTTATGCAGCAAAAGCTAACTTATGCAGGTTATCTGCAAAAGTACTGTCAACTAATATCAACTTAATAGTGGTATGTTGAAAGTTTTCCTCTGAGACTGGAAACTTGTTAAATTTGACTGCAATTGATACTTATTTTTAACTTGGTTCTGGACACTTTCGCCAGTGTAATAAGGCAAGAAGTAGAGAAAAACGACAGAAGGATAGAAAGAAAAAAAGAAAGTTGTCCTAATTTGCAGATGACATGACTATGTACACGAACAACCCTAAAGAATCTTCAGATCAATTATCAGAATTAATAAGTGAATTTATTTAGGTCACTGGATTCAAAGTCAATATACAAAACCAATTGTATTTCTATATGCCAGCAATAAAAAAATTGTAAAATACAGTTTTAAAAATACAACATTTATACTGGCATGAACAAGAATCAAATACCTAGGAATAAAACAAAGATTTTCAGGGCTTCCCTGGTGGCACAGTGGTTGAGAGTCTGCCTGCCGATGCAGGGGACACGGGTTTGTGCCCCCGTCCGGGAAGACCCCACATGCCGCTGAGCGTCTGGGCCCATGAGCCATGGTCGCTGGGCCTGCGCGCGTCCGGAGCCTTTGTTCCGCAATGGGAGGGGCCCCAACAGTGAGAGGCCCGCGTACCGCAAAAAACAAAAAACAAAAACAAAGATTTTCAGCACGTCTGTACAGAAGACTATTGAGAGAAACTAAAGAAGCTACACTGAAAGAAAAAAGGAGGGCTATGTTGTGTTCATGCATTGGAAGACTCAACATTGTAAATATGTCAGTTATCCCCAAATTGATCTCCCCAGTGCAATCCCAATAGAATTCTCAACAGGTCTTTTGTGAAAATTTACATATCGATTCGAAAATATATCTGGAAACACAAACGGCCAAGAATAGCTAAGGCCATCTTGAAGAAAACAATATGGAAATGGTTTTTTTTCTCAGAAAAATTAAATCAATATAATTAAGGCTGTGTGACTTTTTGGCTCAAGGATAAGCAAATAAACCAATGGAACAGAATTGAGAGCCCAGAAACAGACTCACACATTTAAGGATATTTCATTTAGGACAAATGTGATGCTCTGAACAGTCTTTTAAATAAATGCTTCTGGATCAATTGGATATCTATATGAAAAAAGAAAAAGAAACTTGACTCCTATCTGACTGTATGCACAAAAAATAAATTCCAGTTAGATTGTAGATCTAAAAGTGAAAACTAAAACAATAATGTTTCTAGAAGATATCATAAGATGTCCCCATGAGCTTGGGGTAGGCAAAGATTTAGAAATTAGGATGCAAAAAAACACTAACCATAAAGGAAATGATTAATATTGATAAATAGTTTAAGGACTGGTAAACTACAGCCCACAGGCCAAATCTGGCCACTTGTTTTTGTAAATAAAGTTTTACTGGAAAGCAGCCATGCACATTCATTTACATATTAACTATGGCTGCTTTCATGCTGCAGTGGCAGAGTTGAGTAGTTGTGTCAGAAATCTAATGGCCCACAAAGCCTAAGATATTTACTATCTGGTGCTTTTCAGCAAAAGTTTGCCAACCACTGAATTAGACTAAATTAAAATTAGGAATTTCAGGTCATCGAAGAGCATCATTAAGAAAGTGAAAAGGCAAGTCTCAGAGTGGGAAAAACATATATCTGACAAAGGTTTCCTGTCCAAAATATATAATTAGCCCCTATAAATTAATAAGAAAAAAAGCTCAATAGAAAAATGGAGGAGGTACTTCCCTGGTGGTTCAGTGGGTGTGACTCTGTGCTCCCAATGCAGAGGGTCCATGTTCAGTCCCTGGTCGGGGAACTAGATCCTGCATGCATGCCACAACTAAGAGTTCACATATCGCAACTAAGACCCGGCACAGCCAAAATAAATAAATAAATAAATAAATAAATATTTTTTAAAAAACAAGAAAAGAAAAATGGGGGAAAGAGATGAATAGGTACTCTTCTCACAATAGAAGAATGGCCAACACATTTTTTTTTTTGGCCACACTGCATGTCTTATGGGATCTTAGTGTCCCAACGAGGGATTGAACCCAGGCACCCTGCAGTGGAAGCACAGGGTCTGAATCACTGGACCTCCAGGCAATGCCCTGGCCAACACATATATTAAAATGTGCTCAACAGCATTAGTCAGGAAATGCAGATCGAGAAATTGCTAATCAAGGGAGTTCCCTGGTGGTCTAGTGGTTAGGATTCTGTGCTTTCACTGCCTTGGCCCAGGTTCAATCCTTGGTTGGGGAACTTCAAGCCATGCAGCATGAGCACAAAAAAGAAAAGAAAAAGAAGAAATTGTTAATCAAAACCGTAAAGAGATAGCACTATACCACAGAGTGACTAACATTAAAAGACTGAAAATATCAAGTGATGACAAGAATATGGAGCAACTGGAACTCCCATATGCTGCTGATGGGAGTGTAAATTAGCACAAGTACTTTGAAAAACTATTTGGCAGTATCTACTAAAGATGCAGATACTATATAACCTGTTATCTTCACTCCTAGGTATATGATGTACAGGTAAGCATGTGTTCTCCATAAGTCATGTACAAGATGGTAATAACATTATTTATAATAGCCAAAAACTTGTAACAAACCAAATATCCATCAGTAGTCAATGGCATACTATACAACAATAAAAATTGAGTAACTGCCACACTCAACACTGTGGATAAATCTCACAAACCAAGTGTTGAGTCTTAGAAGCCAGACTGAAGTAAAAACATACTATATGATTCCAATTAAAATTGGTTGAGGGCTTCCCTGGTGGCGCGGTGGTTAAGAATCTGCCTGCCAATGCAGGGGACGGGGGTTCGAGCCCTGGTCCGGGAAGATCCCACATGTCGCGGGGCAACCAACCCCTCGAACCACAACTACTAAAGCCCGCGCGCCTACGGCCCATGCTCCACAACAAGAGAAGCCACCACAATGAGAAGGCCGCGCGCCACAACGAAGAACAAAAGCAGCCAAAATAAATAGACTAAATAAATTTTAAAAAGGTTGAAAATCAGGCAAAACGAATCTGTGATGTCAGAAGTCTAGAAAGTAATTTCCTTTGGGGACGATGGAAGGGATCATAACTGGAGGGGTCCTGAGGTGCTCAATGCTGCGACATTTTAATCTAGGTGGTTACGTGGCTATATTTACTTTGTGATGATTCACTGAGCCGTACTCCTAAGCGTTACACATTTTATGTATGTAAATTATACTTAATTAAGTCTTAATTAAAAGACTTCAACTTTGAGTTTCTGGGACTGAGTAGGGGAATGGCAAGGTCTGATTAGCTGAAGACTGGACACCTCAACCAATCACTGTGGCAAGGGCAATGAGTCTTATCTAGACTGATCGTCTATCTAGACTGACAGTTTTCAACAGGGGTGCTATTGGCATTTTGAGAAGTTAGGTCTTCAAGGTGCAAGACTGTCCCACGGCATCCCTGGCCCCCCCAAACAGTAAATGCCAGTAGACGCCTCACCATCCCCCCATTTCTCAATTTGGTGTGTAGGGGGTGGGGGAGGGTACATTCTGCTTTGTTTGAAGGCAGCCCCTTTATTGATTGATTGATTTTAAAGAATTTAGGTATTTATTTATTTATTCTTTATTTTTGGCTGCGTTGGGTGTTCTTTGCTGTGCGTGGGCTTTCTCTAGTTGTGGCGGGTGGGGGCTACTCTTCATTGCGGTGCTCAGGCTTCTCATTGTGGTGACTTGTTGCAGAGCACGGGCCCTAGGCGCATGGGCTTCAGTAGTTGTGGCACACAGGACTCAGTAGTTGTGGCTCGTGGGCTCTAGAGCACAGGCTCAGTAGTTGCAGTGCATGGGCTTGGTTACTCTGCAGCATGTGGGATCTTCCCGGACCAGGGCTCGAACCCATGTCCCCTGCATTGGCAGGCAGATTCTTAACCATTATGCCACCAGGGAAGCCCAGGCAACCCCTTTAGACTAATCAGGACCAACTTTTGGAGCTGGAGTAAATCTTATCAAAGCCACAAGGCTGATACATAATAAAAAATGACAGATGGCTTTGGGGAGAAAACCACAAAGGCCACAACACACTGATGAAAAACTGGGACCGAAAAAATACCCTTCACCCCTTTCTGCCTGCTCTACTGTCTTTCATTACAATGAGAGAGAAGTTCCATCTTCTAAGGGAGATAGTGTGTTATGTTAGTGAAAATACTGATTTAATTGCTTTGATTGTGAGAAGTAGGTCAATGAAAAATAACTGATGGGCTGGTAAGTCTTATTTGCAAGTTAGTCTAATATCTCAAATGTCCATAAATTTGCTTCTGCTCACAGGAGGAAGGGAGTTAATTTGACACAAATGCTTTTGTGAATATATACTTAACTCCTGAAAACTAGTTTACATGACAAAAAATGGGGGAATGGCTTAGTAAATGATAGCGTACTCACACAGTGGCCTAAGATGCAGCCATTAAAAATAATTTTTCTAGGAATTCCCTGGCGGTCTGGCAGTTAGGACTCTGTGTTTCACTGCCAAGGGCCAAGGTTCAATCCCTGGTCAGGGCACTAAGATCCCACAAGCTGCAGGGCACAGCCAAAAAAAA
Source organism: Lipotes vexillifer (assembly GCF_000442215.2). NCBI lineage: Eukaryota > Metazoa > Chordata > Mammalia > Artiodactyla > Lipotidae > Lipotes > Lipotes vexillifer. Next base: position 372,225 of record NW_006772326.1, read on the forward strand.
AAAAAAAAGAATTCTTCTGATGAAGTGTAGGACCCTGGAAAATGATCTATATTTTGCAAAGTAAAGGATGCAGGATGCACAGCGGTACGCACGCTATGATGGCAGATATGTAAAGTGTGCATGCCTCTGACCAAGGACTGAAAGGTATTTTGCAAAAGCAAAAATAGTTGGTAGGATAATCTTTTTCTTTTCTGCAAATGATTCCTTAATTCGTTGTGTGGTCTTCCCAGGACTGACAAATTAAAAGAAGGGAAAGCCTTTCTTCCCTTTCAGAAATCCCATTTCCCCCAGAAATGTGCTGTAGTTTATTAAGCTCTACTCTGATGAGGTTCTTTAAAAAGGACTAGCCCACCCCATAGGGGCTGTGCTGTCAGGAATTCTACCTTCTGTTTCCAGCTCTGCTGACAGACAGATGATGGACCTCACGTGGGTCCTTTAAGCTTTTCCCATCTTTGAAGTTGAGAACAGTTCCACTTGCTGCTGCCATTTAGATTAATGAGGTACATTTAATGCCCATGAAGTTCATTGTGGCATTTCAGATTAGTCTTCCTTTGAGAAATTGGCGATGTTTATGCAGGAGAAAGAAACAGTAGGAGTGGTGGTGTGTTCTCAGAAGTGAATTCCTTCAACCAATGTTATTGCACAACTGCCCTGTGCAAGGCACTGTGTTGGAGTTATGCAGTGGATGCAAAGATGTGTAAATCATGGTTTCTGCCTTCAGGGAGCTCACAGTCTTTTTTTTTTTTTTTTTTTTTTTGGCTGCACTGGATCTTTGTTACTCTGCGCAGGCTTCCTCCGGCTGAGGTGAGTGTGGGCTGCTATTGTTGCGGTGCGTGGGCTTCTCATTGCGGTGGCTTCTCTTGTTGTGGAGCACAGGCTCTAGGAGCGTGGGCTTAAGTAGTTGTGGCACACGGGCTCAGTAGTTGTGGCTTGCGGGCTGTAGAGTGCAGGCTCAGTAGTTGTGGCGCATGGTCTTAGTTGCTCCGCCACATGTGGGATCTTCCCGGACCAGGGATCAAACCCATGTCCCCTGCATTGGCAGGCGGATTCCTAACCACTGCGCCACCAGGGAAGTCCCTGAGCTTACAGCCTCATAATGATAAAAACATCTAATATTTACTGAGGGTTTACAATGTGACACGCACTATGATTTACGCACATAAATTCTGTACTAATTAATTGTGTAATAGTTACCATTATATATTAATTAATAGATAATGAATTTATTTGATCCCAGGGAGGTGGGGGTTATTATCATCATGGTAAGAGGTAAGTAAATTGAAGCTGAGAGAGGCTAAATAAGAACCCAAGTTTGTGACCTTAAATCGACCTAACACTGATGGGCAACCTGACAGAAAAGTTGATGCCCTTTGTCTAATTGCGGCAAGCTGGGGGCTACTCTTCAATGCGGTGCCCAGGCTTCTCACTGCGGTGGCTTCTGTTGCAGATCAGGGGCTCTAGGCACCCGGGCTTCAGTAGTTGTGGCACACGGGCTCAGTAGTTGTGCCTCCATGGTATGTGGGGTCTTCCCGGACCATGGCTCGAACCCGTGTCCCCTGCACTGGCAGGCGGATTCCTAACCACTGCACCACCAGGAAAGTCCCATAATTAGGTGTTTTAATAGCTGTTATTTGAAGGAGCTAAAGAGCAACAGCCAAATGTTATTAAAAAACAATCTCTTCTTCATGTTATAACTTCGTGTTGTCCAAGATTAAAATATTTTTTTCCAGAATCTATAAGGAATTATAAGGTAAAGTTTGGTTATACTGAGAATAGGCTACAAAACTAGGTCTTTTTTGCGTTCTGCTTCTTCTGATCTACATCCCATTTGTGTCTCATAGAGTTACAGACTCTGAAGTTTTGAAAGAGCGTGAAGAGAGCTTCTAGTCCAGTATTTTCATACTGTGGGTTGTGAAATCAGTGGACTGGGTTATGACAACATTTTCAACAAATACAACAGAATATAATAAAATAGCACATGGTAAAGATAAGTATCATTTAGCAAAAACCCTGTTTTAATTATTGTATTAGTTGCATAGGGCTGCCATAACAAAGTACTACAAACTGGGTGGCTTAAAGCAACAGAAATTTATTCTTTCACAGTTTGGGAAACTAGAAGTCCAAAATCAAGATGTCAGTAAGACCATGTTCCCTCTGAAACACTGGGTGGAATTCTTCCTTTCCTCTCCTAGTTCCCCATGATGGCTAGAAATCCTTGGCATTCCTTGGCTTATGGCTGCATCACTCATCTCTGCCTCTGTTGTCACATGGTGTTCTCCGTGTGTGTGTGTGTGTGTGTGTGTGTGTGTGTGTGTGTGTGTGTGTGTCTGTATCCAAATTTCCCTCTTCTTATAAGGACACCAGTCATACTGGATTAGGGCCCACCCTAATGACTTCATCTTAACTTGATTACATCTGCAAAGACCCTATTTCCAAATAAAGTCACATTTACAGGTACTGGGGATTCCAACTTCAATATACCTTTGGAGGGGGGGTGGACACAATTCAACCTATAACAGTTATCTGTATGTAAAACCTATGTATTGAGTCACAATGTAAAGTGTTCTTAATATTAGCTGTGATTTAAAAAGAAGAGGCTTGATAAACACTGTTTAATCTAACCAGTCATCCAGTTCTTGACTTTTCTGTAATAAGTTGACAATGGTAGTTGGGGCCACATGGAGCACATCAAAAGTGGCTGAGCATCTCAGTAGATACCCTGTGGGTCTGTGGACAATTCTGATTGTTGGCAGGACTTTTACCAGGGAAGAATTTATTAGGACTGATATACAGCTCATAAGAGATCTAACAGAGCACCGTAAACCATCAGATTGGTTTTTTTTTTCTTTTTTTTGTAGCAGTGGTTACAGATAAAGTGCTCTTTCAGAACAAAGTAAAATATGGAAAAATAATAAAATTTAATAATTTAATGATAATAATAATTACTATTATATGGAATTATAATACCAGAAAGTAGTCACATCTAGTAGTGGAAAAAATAAAGATTAAAAAAATCCATTTTGGGAATACCCTTGTGGTCCAGTGGTTAGGACTCATCGCTTTCACTGCTGTGGGCCTGGGTTCAATCCCTGGTCAGGGAACTAAGATCCCACAAGCCATGTGGTACGGCCGAAAAAAAAAAAAATCAGTTTTAGAGGCAAGTTTTGTTTTTTTTGGGTTTTTTTTGCGGTACGCGGGCCTCTCACTGTTGTGGCCTCTCCCGTTGCGGAGCACAGGCTCCAGACACGCAGGCCCACTGGCCACGGCTCCACGGCATGTGGGATCTTCCCGGACCGGGACACGAACCTGTGTCCACTGCATCGGCAGGCGAGCTCTCAACCACTGCGCCACCAGGGAAGCCCTAGAGGCAAGTTTTAAATGTTCCATATAAGGAGGATATCATTGCCAAAGCCCAAAGAAGGATGCACCATCTTTTCAAATCTGAAAGCATTATTCAGAGATCAAGAGACGTTTTATTGTAGAATACAGAAAAAATAAACGAGGTCAAAGGCTCCCCAAGCAGTAGATCCAGGTCAGCTGTAAAATCGTGAAGCCTTCCCTTTACAGATCTCCCAGTGTGTCTCCACCAGTCTGCCCAGCTCTTTGAAATTCACCACATCTTCCTCCTCTGCTTAGACACCTGGCCACCAGCACCGGCCTGCTCACTCTAGTGAAAAGACTACGTCTGGAAAACGTTACCTAGACTGACCTTTCCTTAGGTAATTTCTAAATAAATCATTATGTCTATTTTTACATTAAAAGCTTTACCATTTGATTCATAGGAGATCATTTTTAGGGTTTGAAGAACACTCTAGGTAACAATATTTTTTTGTCTCTAAGACATTCAGGCTACAAACAGTCCTATCAGTGACAACTCATCACCCTGCAGAGATTCTTGGAGGGGTGGGACTTAGGGAGAAGTGGCGGGGGTACATCTTAGGATGAGAGAAAAGAAGGTATGGAGTTTGAAAAGATCTCACTCGGAAACAACCTCCCTCCCAACACCCACCTTCACACCTGCTGCAGAATTACACCTGGGGTCTTTGGCGGCTCCTGGTTGTGCCTTGGGCATCGCAGAGCAGGAAGGATGCTGAAGGTTGGGCCAGAGTTTTGATTTGGCTCTGCCAGCGATTTTCCTACCATTTTGACCAGTTTGTATGACCGTATATTTTCTCACCTCTCCCTGGGAAGGCTGAAAGCGCAAAAGGAGCTTTGAGCCACCGCTCATTTTGAAGGGCTTGATCCACACTAGTACACAGTGACGTAAACCCTAAGTACACATTTCAGAGAGAACCCTCTACTTTCTGCTTTCAGCACGAGCAGTTTTCAACCCTCCAGAGATCTCCTTTACCCCACCTCCACTGCACTCCCTACACAAGGTAATGAGAGGGACTCAGGAATATACACAACGCACAGAGTATTTAGTCTGTCCCAAAGTGGGAACAAAATGGTCTCCACCCTCTGGCATAGTTAATGCAGCTGCTTTGTTTGGGCTCTTTCTGAAATGAAAAAGAATCCCTTTTTTTACTCGCTGTTCACGGGGTAAAGAGCTCAAGTGTTCCATGTCAGGTAGGGGAAATCAGGCTTGTGTTTTAGTCATCCACACGATATTTGCTGGCACCAGGCACACCTCTCCACCCCCCTGTCCCTCAGGTCTTCCATCCTGGCAGCCCTCACTGTACTGGACTAGAAGAGACCCAGGCTCCTTCGTGGAGTTTGCTTGACTTGTCCCCCAGTCCTGTCCTATTCCCCACCCCCCGCACCCCGTCCTCTTTTCTTTTGAACCTCACTGACAAGGTCTTATTTTGCATGAAAAACATGGTGGGTTTATCTCTGCTATCAATTTCTGATAAACGTACATTTTAATCTTCATCAGCCAATGTTCCAGGCTCTAACCTTGCTTCAGTGTAGCTGCACAGCTCTTGCCCAGAAATGCTGTCTGCCAACTAAAAGCATGTATTCAGGCAGCTGATTACAGCCAGAGACCCTGACCTTGAGCTGCGTTGCTGTGCAGTAATCCAAGCCATCTGCACTCAGCAACAATTAAAACCTTCAGATCTCTCAGGCGTTTCCTTCCTTTGATGATAACTTATGGGTTGCAGCAAAACTCGGAGGGAAACAGAGCAGTCTTTGGTGCCAGCTTGATTTCTGCAGGGCAGTTCTAAACAGAGAAATCCCCACTTGATGTAACAGTTCTTTTCTCAGCTGAATTGCAGGTACTTAAGGTCTAACAAACCCTGAACATTTAATGATTCTGATTGCCTCTTTTGCCCAGAGGGGCAGAGGGACCTTTTGTTTATGAAGCCAGAGTCAGACAAAATTATGAGGTATGGGGCTTCCCTGGTGGCGCAGTGGTTGGGAGTCCGCCTGCCGGTGCGGGGGATACGGGTTCGTGCCCCGGTCTGGGGGGATCCCGCATGCCGTGGAGCGGCTGGGCCCGTGAGCCATGGCCGTTGAGCCTGGTCGTCCGGAGCCTGTGCTCCGCAATGGGAGGGGCCACAGCAGTGAGAGGCCCACATACGGCAAAAAAAAAAAAAAAAAAAATTATGAGGTAAAGTTTGTCGTGAAGAGCTCATGTCTCCCCTGTTGTCCAGATTTCTTTTTTTGGCCTCTCCTGCCAGCTTTCCATACCCTCAGAGGTCTTGCTGCCTTCTACTAATGAGATCCAAAAACAAAAAAGAAAGTTATTGTTCCACTCCTTATCTCCTTACCTCCTTTCTTTCCCTTCAAAATTCTTGAAGCTTTATGCTTGTGACCTTTCCCCTGAATTCCAGGGGAAATGCGTATAATAAATACATTCAATCAAAGTGTTCAAGAAAGTCTGTCACCCTTGGGAGATGGAGGTGAGGAGTTATAAGGAAAAGTCCTTACAGGGAAAAGAATTTGAAAAAGAATATTTATATGTATATGTATAACTGAATCACTTTGCTGTACACCTGGAACTAACACATTATAAATCAACTACAGTCCAATATAAATTAAAAAAGAAAGAAAGGTCCTTACAGAGAATTGCTTTCTGATGGAAAGCATCAAATCCTTAGCAAATCCCTGGGGAGGAGGGAAGCGTTGGCTGGCTGGAGTGTAGCAACTTACACTGTGTCCATTGCACTATTATTCTGTAGGAGCAAGCTGTTTTATCTGTAAGACTGCTATGTTGCCTGGCAAGGGTATTGTTAAGTGGAATGTAAAATACATAATTTAGTTTAGTTTTTATTTTATTTTTAAAACTGTATTTTATTGAAGTATAGTTAATTTACAGTGTTGTGTTTTTTAATGCTATTTCTTTTTTAAAAATTTTATTTTATTGACATATAGTTGATTTACAATGTTGTGTTTATAATTGAATTTTAAAGTCCTGGGTTTTGATAGTGGTGGGTCACCATCCAGAGGACTAATGTGCCTGGAGCTTGGTGGTGTCACCCGACCTCCACCCCCATCTCACGTGTGGGATAAGGGACAGATGCTTCTAGTGCAGAGGGTGGTATTCTGTTGGTATTTGCCAGACCCTTGAGCTTGCACAGTTGTGGCTTCTATACTAAGAGGCAAGGTCTTGGTTGGTTTTTATCATTCCAGCCACTTACAGCATGTAACTGTGTGAAGAAAATGGAAACTGTAACCATTCTATTTTTGCTCTAGTTAAAAATACCTCAACACAGACAATGGCATCTCAACCCAGTATTTTTTCAAGATCATAGTATTCAGTTCGTTCATGGCTGACCTTATTTATTTCTTTAAATAAACATGGCTGCATCTTTAGCTTTCTATATTTATCAAAATCCATTTGATAAATTAGTACATCAGGGAAGAGCAAATTATTCCAAGTTTTACTCACATGGTTACTGAGAATAAAGAAAGGGAATAGAGGAAGATGTCACAGGGGAATACTTTTTTACATTTGGGCTTTTGCTGCTGTGATGGATAGAAAACTGGAAAAGTGAATTTTGAACTGTCCAGTCAATTGTATATTTTGTAGTGCATTTCTACATGTCACGGAGCTGTTGAGGGCTCTGTATAATCACTATTTAAAATATTCATTCAAGTAGATTAAAATCTGGCATAGAAGATTTTTAAATACATTTTTCTTGGGCTTCCCCGGTGGCGCAGTGGTTGAGAGTTCACCTGCCGATGCAGGGGATACGGGTTCGTGCCCCGGTCACCTGAATAGCAAATTTAAGAGTCCAGACTAGTTACTGTTACCGTGGCTTTTCCCCACATGTAACACACACACTATCAAAAATAATTTAAAAACCTTCACATTCTTAAATCTAAATTAGTGAGATATTTCTCCAGAAATCTTCCAAATAAATAGCTTTAAAAAAGAAAAAATTAAAAAAAAAAAAAAAAAAAAAAAAAAAAAAAATCTGTTAAATATATTTTTCTTATGATAAAAGCAATATATATCTATTATAGAAAATCCATTAAATGTAAAAAAACATAAAAAAAGAAAATAAAAATGACCCATAATTCCTCCAGGCTTAGATGGTATATATAAACATTCTAGGCTTTCAATCATTTTTCTGTGCATAAATTATTTTTAGACAAAATTGGGGTTGTGCCATGTATTTAGTTTTGTATCCTACATTTTTTACTTGATATGAAATCATGAATATTTCTCCATGATACTAAATAAGATGATTTTAATGTCTATATAATATACACATAAAAACCTGCTTTTATGTCACTTCTAATGTGGCTAAATATTTTTAATGGGGTAAAAATATTTACCTTTTAATTTCTATAATTTTTTCCATGACTTCTTTTTAGCTTTTAATTTGTAAAAAGTTTCTGTGACCAAAATTTTATAAAAACACTGAAGGGAATATAGCTGATATTTTAAAATAACTGTAAATAGAATATAACCTTTAAAAATTGTGAATCACTATGTTGTACACCTGAAACATATAATATTGTACACCAACTATACCTCAATAAGAAATTTTTAAAATAAAAATAATAAAAAAACTTAAGGAAAAATTAGAAATAATTATACTGTCTTTTGAAAAATAGTAAAACAAAGTATTCAAATAATACCAAACGTGTTGGGCTTCCCTGGTGGCGCAGTGGTCAAGAATCCGCCTGCCAATTCAGGAGACACGGGTTCGAGCCCTGGTCCGGGAAGATCCCACACGCCGCAGAGCAACTAAGCCCGTGTGCCACAACTACTGAGCCTGTGCTCTACCTAGAGCCTTTGAGCCACAGCTACTGAAGCCCGTGCGCTTAGATCCTGTGCTCCGCAACAAGAGAAACCACCGCAATAAGAAGCCTGCGCACCGCAATGAAGAGTAGACCCCGCTCGCCGCAACTAGCGAAAGCCTGTGCACAGCAACAAAGACCCAATTCAGCCAAAAATAAATAAATTTATTAATAAAAAGATGAAGAAACAAAAAAAAAGAAGAGGAGGTGTTCAAGACTTCGGCTTGCCCTGTAACAATGCATTCTGTGATGATTTGATGAACATTAACCTCCTAGCTCAATTCTTCCCTATATAAGGGAAAGGATAGTTTGTGCTATCTTGTGTCAAGATAGCACAAACACATTAAATAACCACTGTGTTCTACCACAATTATTTTGTAGACATATGCCCATGAACCTGACTTTCAAATTAACGGGAAGGGACACCCTTGATTTCCTAGTAGTGTTGAAAAGGAAGACGGGTGGACACACACACACACACACACACACACACACACACACACACACGAAGGAAAAGCCCAAATGCATAGCAAGGTTTTTAACTAGTTCTAGACTATTCATTACATATGAAATTTAGGGTTTTAAGGTGATCTTTCTAATGTGTATACTATTTAACCAGAGTGCTCAAGTAAAAGCTAAAATATCGTGAATTTTAATCTCATCTCTTGTTGTTAATTTCCTCTGTAGTCAGTATAAAATAGTTGAACGGGCTGGTAGGAAACCTGAGTCCCAGGGTCATTTCGGCTGTGATCATGGGCCCATCACTGAAATTCTCCAAGACTCAGTTTCCCACCTGTGAAGTGGCAGTAATTACAGAGCCTTTAGGTGAAGCTGAGATAACTACGTGAGAAAGTACCATGAGCATTTTAAAAACCATGGCCCAAGATACATCAAGCTATTATTATTATACTCCTATTGTTTAATTTCTCCACGTAGAAATGGAGCAATTAACTGAAATACCACCCAATGACACAATAAAACTCTTTGAGGTTTTTAAAGAGCTTTGAAGATGAAAGGACGCTAAGAGGTTTCTTCATAGGAGATCGGGTCGCAGCTGAATTTATTTTTAAATAATGTAAGAGAGTCAGTGATTGTATTCAAGTGGAGGTACTAAAAATAGCAACTTTAAAAAATTGTTATTATAAAACTTAACATGAGAACGAATTGTATAATGAATTCCCATGTACCCATCAGGAACATTTAACAGCTGTCAATATTTTGCCACCCTTGTTTTATCCATTCCCTTTTCCTTTCTTTTGCTCAAGCAATTCCCAGACATCATATCATCCATACATACTTCAAAATGTATTTCTAAAAACTATGCACATAAAAACAATGCCTTCATTGTCACTTAATAACTTTATCCTACAAATATTCCTATAATCATTTAAAAATAATAATACCATTATAACACTTTTGCAGCTTAAGAGCACTTGGTAAATGTTTTATACTTAGAATATCTCACTAAGGAACATACAGTCAAAATACTATTTTAAAGACATTCAGAACAATTATTTTCTTTGTGTGTCTGCAATACTAAATATCGTTAGTTTCATTTACCTTAATGTGTTTTCAATTTGTAGGGGGGTTGTTTTTTCCCCCTTTTGATAGAACTTTGATTTTAATTATGTAAACATTCACACAGTTCCAAAATCCAAACTCTATACCAAGATATGTTCACATAGTTGTGATTCTATCTCCTGTGCCTCCACTGGTTTCCTCCATCCCTCTAGAAGTAACTAATTTTTATTATTTATTTTGGTCTATCCTTCTGTTGCTTCTTTTAAAAAATATTCTCCAAATAGATAGCATGTGACAAACTGTTCTGCACTATTCTATTGGAATGATTAATGCTGGAGATCATTCCATAGCAATAGGTGGAGATAGTTCTCATTTCTTCTTATGGCTACATAGTATTATTTAGCCCATTGCCCAATTGATGGATACTTGGGTTTTTCCATTTTTTAAATTGTTGTTATAAATAATGGTACAGTCATAACCTTGACCATGAGACATTTTATATTTTCGTCAGTGTGTCTTTGAAATTGTTTCCCGCAAGAGGAAATGTATATGTAATTTTGCTAGATATTGCTAGATTATCCTCCCCTAGAGTTGTACCCATTTTGCATTCAAACAACCATATGTGATGTACAGCACGGGGAAATATAGCCGTTATTTTGTAATAACTTTTTTTTTGTGGCCACACCACGCAGCTTGTGGGATATTAGTTCCCCGACCAGGGATCGAACCCAGGCCCTGGCAGTGATAGCAGCAAGTTCTAACCACTGGACTGCCAGGGAATTCCCTGTAATAACTTTAAATGGAGTATAATTTATAAAAGTATTGAAACCCTATGCTGCACACCTGAAACTAATATAACATTGTAAATCAACTATACTGCAATTTAGAAAAAGAAACAAAGAGAATTGTATAATTGAAGATGTAATATAATGACAAGAATTGAGTAAAACACAAAATACTTTCATGATAAAAAAGAAAAAATAATCACTGTGATGGTTAATTTTTTTTTTTTTTTTTTTTTTTGCGGTACGCGGGCCTCTCACTGCTGTGGCCTCTCCCGTTGCGGAGCACAGGCTCCGGACGCGCAGGCTCAGCGGCCATGGCTCACGGGCCCAGCCGCTCCGCGGCATGTGCGATCTTCCCGGACTGGGGCACGAACCCTTGTCCCCTGCATCAACAGGCGGACTCTCAACCACTGCGCCACCAGGGAAGCCCGTGATGGTTAATTTTGTGCGTCAACTTGACTGGTCTGAGGGATGCCCAGGTAGTTGGTAGAACATTGTTTCTGAATGTGTCTGTGAGGGTTTATGGAGCAGATTAGTATTTGAGTTAGTACACTGAGTAAAGAAGACCCCCTCACCAGTGTGGGTAGGCATTATCTAATCCGTTGAGAGCAAAAATAGGACAGAAGGGCCAATTAGCTCTCTCGGCTTGAGTGGGGATGTTTATCTTCTCCAGCCTTCAAACATCGGCACTCCTGGTTCTTGAGCCATCAGACTCAGACTGGGACTTACATACATCATAGGCTATCCTGGTTCTGAGACCATCAAGCTTGGACTGGGACTATACCACTGGCTTTCCTAAGCCTCTGGCTGGCGGACCAGATCATAGGACTTCTCAACCTCCGTAACCTTGTGAACCAATTCTTCATAATAAATCTCTTTTTATATACCTAAAAATCCAAAAAAACAAACCAAAACAAGAAAACAATCATGTGAGAATGCCTGTTTCCCTGCAACCTCAGTAACAAAGTTGTCTAACTTTCTTGGATTTTTGCCAATTGGATAGAAAAGATGTTGTATCTTGCAGTAGTTTTAGTTTGCTTTTTTCCCTTTCCAATTGTATTGAGATATAATTGACACACAGCATTGTATATGTTTAAGGTCTACAGCATAATGATTTGACTTACACATATCATGAAATTATTACCACAATAAGTTTAGTGAACATCCATCATCTCATATAGATACAAAATTAAAGAAATAGAAAAAAATGTTTTTCCTTGTGATGAGAACTCTTAGGATTTATGCTCTTAATTTTCACATATAACATACAGCAGTGTTAATTTTATTTATCGTCTACATTTATATCCCTAGTACTTATAACTGGAAATTTGTACCTTTTGATTACCTTCGGCCAATTCTCCCTCCCCCACCCCCATTTTGCATTTTTATTGTGAGGTTGCACATTTTTTTTGTAGGTGTAAGGGCTATTTTCCTTTGTTTTTCTGTGAACTATCTGAACTTTTGCCTATTTTTCTACTGGGTTACTGCTCTTCTTGATGTTTAGGAACATTTTTTGGATTATGGATATTTGCTGTTTGTTACAAAATTTGCATTATTTTTTCCTTGTTTGTTAATTACCTTTCCCCTTATTTAAAAAATTAGGGCAGAATTTATATACAGCCCAACTCACCCTTTTTAGAGCACCGTTCAATGAGTTTTGACAAATGTATGCAATTGTGTAACCCACCATGACCACAATCAAGATTTAGAATAGTTCCTGTCATTTATCTTTGACTCTACCCATTGTATTCTATTTTGCCATGATTTTGTACTTTTTTTTTTTTAGCTGCTACAACCATAACTTAATGTAAACAGTTTCCTTCAACAAATATCTCATAATTCTTTTATGGGTTTTTTTTTTCTTTTTTAAAGAAGATCTTGGGGGTAGGAGTTTATTAATTAATTAATTTTTGCTGTGTTGGATCTTCGTTTCTGTGCGAGGGCTTTCTCTAGTTGCGGCGAGCGGGGGCCACTCTTCATGGGGGTGTGCAGGCCTCTCACTTATTGCGGCCTCTCTTGTTGCAGAGCACAGGCTCCAGACGCGCTGGCCCAGCGGCCATGGCTCACGGGCCCAGTTGCTCCGTGGCATGTGGGATCTTCCTGAATCGGGGCACGAACCCGTGTCCCCTGCATTAGCAGGCAGATTCTCAATCACTGTGCCACCAGGGAAGCCCCTCTTTTCTGGGTTTTAAACAAACATTACATAGCCTGAATGTACATTCTACCTGGTAAGGACACATATAACTAATAAAGTGCTTTTTTTTTTTTTTTTCTGTTAAAGCTGTTAAAGCAAAGCCGAATAGGGTTGCTCTTTTTTATTTGAGGGGTTGTGGGACAAGCAGTAGTATTGCAGGAAAGGGGGACCCCTTCCAGGGCCCGAGAGTGGGAAATGAATTGTTCGAGGAGACACACGTGCTGACAAAGCAAGAGACTTTATTGGGGAATGGGCACCCAGGTGGAGAGCAGCAGGGTAAGGGAAACCAGGAGGACTGCTCTGCCACGTGGCTCCCAGTCTCTGGCTTTATGGTAATGGGGTTAGTTTCTGGGTTGTCTCTGGCCAGTGACTCTAACTCAGGGTCCTTCCTGGCGGCACATGCATTGCTCAGCCAAGATGGATTTCAGCAAGAAGGATTCTGGGAGGTTGGTAGGACATATGGACTGGAGTCGCCTCTCTCCTTTTGACCTTTCCCAAATTCTTCCCGTTGGTGGTAGCTTGTTAGCTCTGCATTCCTTACCAGGACCTCCGGTTTAAGATAACTCGTGCAAGTGGTTCCCCCAATAGTAGGTTGAAGGTGCAAAAAGTAATATGGCAGCCTTTAAAGGACTTTTGGTAGTTTTGCTGTTTCCAATGTGCTACTGAGGGGGATCAGGACACAACACCCCAAAATACTAAAGATCCTTTTGAGTGGAAAGCAACTGAGAAACAGCCAACTCCAGAAAAGCTCCAAAACCAGAGTATAAATTTCCCTTTTGTAAAGGAAATTTCCATTTTTATAAAGGAGATTTCCATCTGTAAAGGTGTCTTCCTCTCCTGCAGGCAGAGAATGGCCAGAGACTCTTATCTTATGAGAGGACTTAAGTCTGCTTAACTAATCCTACTAAACAATCCTTATTTACCTGGTGCCCTTCCTACAACCTCCCCTCCTCCTTTGCCGTAGTCCAAAACCCCCTTCACACTGATAGAAAGATATTTAAACCCTGGGTCTATCTGCCCCTTTGGGCTTTCCATCATTTTCTGGGAAGCTCCCTCCTGCCTAAGTAACAAATCCTTTTCTCTAAATGTGTCTTTTGTCAGTTTAATTTGTAGGGCCCTAGAACCTGGACCTAAGAGGATAAAGGAAAAAGTTCCTTCCTCCCACTGTGACCTCCCCAGGTAAAATGTACATTCAGGCTGTATAATGATCATTTAAAATCCAGAAGAGAAACATATTTGTTGAAAGAAACTGTTGACATTAAGTCATGGTTGAAGTAGGTTTTTTTTTAAAAAAAGGACAAAATCATGGTAAAATAGAATACAATAGGCAGAGTCAAAGGTACGTGATGAGAAGTGTCCTAAATCTTGATTGTGGTCATGGTGGGTTACACAGTTGTATACAATTGTCAAAACTCATTGAACTGTCTTTATTACTTGCATTTTTTGAGTTTAGTGGGAGATTGAATTTTGCTACGTTGTTTTTGACAGCAGCAGTCAGTGATACAAAGTTCAAGGATTTGGAGTCATGTCTCACAATGCAAAACCAGCACTCATCCTCTCTGCACTGTGAGAGTCCCTCACAAAACCACAGGAAGTTTCACAAGAGATGGTCAAGCTTGTTTGTTCTTCTCTGGTTGGTGTTACAACACAAGCCCCCGACCCTGCCTCCCAACACTCCTTCATGTCAAACCAGGGCTGGTAGTTCCCAAATGCCTGGAAGATAAAGTCTTAACTCCTTGGCTTATATTTCTACACCGTGGCCCCTCACCTCTCTTGTCAACTTTTCTTCTCATCTTCAAGTGTTTGAATCAGCCATTTAATAGGCTGTGCTTAAGTTTCTTCTGGTGACCTTTCCTCTCGTCCCTGAACTTCCTACTCTCTTCTCTGCCTGTCTCTCTGCTTTATGTCTCATCAAATCTCTTCACATTTTCTGATCTTTGGTTTATATTTTGATACATTCTTCATAGATGGCCTTGGCACAGTCTGTCTGTCACCATTATGTAATGGTTCCCTTGGGTATGTTTTTCTCACCAACTGAAGGATGAGCTTTTGGAGAGCAGGGAACCTACCTTACACTTCTTTTATACTTTACCTGGTTTCTCTGGTGCTGTGCACATAGTGAGGTCTGAAATGGTACTTAGTGTAACAAAAGGATGGAGGTTAGAGAGCCCCAGAGGAGAGCAGGGCAGAGCTTTAATTCTGCTCCAGAAATCTAGCCCCATCAGCAATTCGTCTCTTCTCTTTTTATTTTTTTATGTAACTTTAAAAAAAAAATTATTTAATTTATTTTTTTCGCTTTGTTGCTGCACGGGCTTTCTCTGGTTCCGGGGAGCGGGGGCTACTCTTCGTTGCGGTGCGCGGGCTTCTCATTGCAGTGGCTTCTCTTGTTGTGGAGCACGGGTTCTAGGCGTGCAGGCTTCAGTAGTTGTGGCTCACAGGCTTAGTTGCTCCGTGGCATGTGGGATCCTCCTAGACCAGGGCTTGAACCCATGACCCCTGCATTGGCAGGTGGATTCTTAACCACTGTGCCACCAGGGAAGCCCTCTTCTCTTCTTTTATGTGGACAATTTATGTAGCCCAGTTTATGCTGCCCCTAAGGCCTCCACCATAGAAATTCTGACCATTAAGTTTCCTGGACAAAAAAAAAAAAGCATTAATATTTAGCTAAAGCAGTTGCCTTAAGACACAGATTTCAAAGTCAGACATTTTGGGCTCTGGGTATAGGTACTATTTACTGAAATACAGTCCTCAGATCTCTGCCTTGTGTTTGTGATAAATGTTCCACAGTCAACCAGTGTTGAGGAGAATTTTCCTCTACCCTTCAAAGGTTCTTTTGGCTGGTCTAATAATCAAATTGGCATCAGACAGATTAACAGGAGAAAAGCAAATTTAATTTCATATGTATGGGAAGTTCGGAGACAGAAGGCTAAAATGAGGTATATATGCCATCCTGAGCTAAGGAATGGGAAAGGGGCCTGGGTCTTCACCGGGGAGGAGGGCAATTCACAGGACAAGAAGAAGAGCAAAAAATAAAAGTAAAAAAAATAAAAATAAAAAAAAAAGAAGCAGCAGAGCAGATGTTTGGTAATCAGATGTTTGCCCTGCCATGCAGATAGGTCACGCAGATAAATTTATCTCTGGTAATAATTATCATTCTGGGAAAGACCCCCCAATTTAAATTCTTCTAGCTAGTTAAGGCAGAGGCAGACGTTTCTCTTGAGCCCGCAGGGTTTTGACTGCCTTTAGCTCAAAATAATCCACATGCCAAAGTGGCACATTTTGGGGAAGCTTGTTCTGAACCCCACAGAACTCTCCCAATTCTCCATTCTTCCCTCCACCTCTCAGCCCCTTGAGATTAGTTACATTTTAAGCAAAAATTGTAGAAAATGTCCTTTTATTCTTCACAGTTTATAAAATGAACATGTCTGTGGAGAGAACATCCCTTGACAAGTAGGCTCAGCAATGGATAGTGACTCCTTTTTTTTTGTTTTTTTTTTTTTTTTTTGCGGTACGCGGGCCTCTCACTGTTGTGGCCTCTCCCATTGCAGAGCACAGGCTCCGGACGCGCAGGCTCAGCGGCCATGGCTCACGGGCCCAGCCGCTCCGCGGCATGTGGGATCTTCCCAGATCGGGGCACGAACCCGTGTCCCCTGCATCGGCAGGCAGACTCTCAACCACTGCGCCACCAGGGATGCCCGTGACTCCTTTTTTTAAAATCTCCCAGTCACAGCTCTGCTTTTAGAGGCCCCTGCAAGAGATGATGCCCGTGTGAATGGGCCATAATAATGGTGACTATTCCATGGCCGAATGGGTGCAGGTTCTCCCTACCTGTATTCAAAATAAAAGATCTGGAGCTAAAAGCCCTTGGCAGAAGTGTCGGGGTAGGGTGGGGACTTAAATTAGTTGGAAGGACTGGTTAAAATAAATATTGGAAACTTCGAAGTCCCAGCCAATTGAATAAGAATAATCATTTCTCTCATTTAAAAACTTCAGATAGCAAATATTTTTCACACAAATACACTCTATTATAATGCATTTCAAATCAATTAACTGCAAATCATTCTGGCTGGCAGAAACCTGGTTTTTCTCTGAGGCAGTCTGACTAGATTGGTTAAGTCCCAAAGGAAATGTAGTACAGTGGTAAGGAGGGCAAACATAGGAGCTAAGACTGTTTCATCCAGGGTAGCTGTTACAGTTACTCCATGCTTCTTTTTCATCAGGGGATAACGATGGGGCTTCGGGGGATTAAATGAGTTAATACAGACCAAGCACTCAGAATAGTGCCTGGCACATAGTAAAAGCTAAATAAATGTTCAGTGAATTTTATTGATTTATTTATTTTTAATGAAGTGCAGTTGATTTACAATGTTGTGTTAGTTTCCGGTATACAGAAAAGTGATTCATATACATATGTAATTTTTCCGATTCTTTTCCATTATAGATTATTATAAGATATTGCATATAGTTTCCTGTGCTATACAGTAGGTCCTTGTTGTTTATCCATTTTTATTTTTGCCTTGTCTGAGTGATCCTCTATGGTAATAATATCTTAGGAATTAAAAAACAAGATACCAATTGCTTCAGGTTTTTTCCTATAGGATTTCTTTCATTGAACGTGACTAAACTGGTACTTTAATGAAGGCAAACAAAGTATGTTTACTCAGTAAAATTCCCAACTATTTGAGGAATAACTCACCTAATTAAGTTTTACTTTCAAATGCCCTCTGGAAGTATCTTTGCCAAAATGATTCAAAATGATGTTTTTAATGTTTCGTTTGGGGTTTGGGGTTTTTTTTTGCTCATTTGAGGACAACTAGAGTTTTCATTCTAGAATTTTCATGCACCATGTATAGGTCCATCTTTTTAGCTTGGCTTATAAAAATTCTCAACTGACCCATATGTAGTTAATGGTAAGTGGGAAATACCAATGAACGTCTTAGCCCCCCATGGTGGTTTTGTGTGGTGTTGGGTTTTTACAATTTATGAAGCTATAGCAAACAAAATTTTATTTTTGCTATATTTGGTTTTTCAGTCTTAAACTAATTTTTACTCTGGGGTATTTTTGCTTGTTTTCTGTTGAGATTTGCATGAGAAAAGAAATGTTTAGGCATTGAAGTGCTAAATGTTTTTTCTCCTGTCTTCATAATTTTCTCTTACACCATCGCAAACACCCAGAGTGCCTAAACCAAGATCATATTAGATTTTTATCCATCTGGGCCTTATTGAAACTATTCTAGTCGTTATTGCCTTTTTAAAATAAAATATTTTTCACAAAATAGTGAGAGTCTTCAGATGATTTAGGGCTGAGGCCCCCTCCTCTTATTCTATAATCCATGGATGAAGTTCCTTGTAGTGTTAAAATGGAATTGTTTAAAAAGTAGCAGTTATTATCTTTTAGTTTCCTTTTGATTTTAAAATTAAGAAATATTCCAAGCATACAAACAATACAGAAAATACCATAAAAAATCTCTTTTCAATACCTATATAAAATATTTATTAACATTTTAACGTACTTGCTTTGCTCTTTTCCTTTTTAAAGAAATAAAATGCCACAGCTACAGCTAGAGATGCTCCCCATTCTTCTTCTGAAGGGAAGCCTTCTCATCTGTATTTTGTTTATCTTTTAATGGAGACAAGTAATTATCACTTGAGAGTTCGTGTTAACTCAAGGGCTTTGAGGGTCCGAGAAAGAAGGTAACATGATAAAGTATCATAAAGGACTTTTTCATCAGCTATGTGCTTTCCCTTGGCCAGTTCTTATCAGAGTAATGAGGAAATGCAGAAGCCCAAGATGAAATCTACTTGGACACAGACACCAGACTATGGGGTTAATTTGGGAATAATCATGCCAGGTAGTATCCTTTGTGTAAAATATTTTGGCTCATTCTAGTAGGTCCTAGTTAGGTTGGATTAGCAAATCTAGCGATGGGAAAGACCATTTGTTTTTTCCTTCATCTTGTCCTATACACCTGGGTAACCTCCAGGTTCATAGGTAGTGTATCATTTTCTTGTGTACTGGGGATGTGTCCAAACATGGAAATATTAGCCTTACCTGTAATCATATTAGCTAACATTAATTGAGTTGTTTTTATGTGCCAGGCACAATGTATTATGAGCCTCATTTTATTCATTCCCTGTAAGAACTCTTCAAGATAAGTACTGTTATCCCCCATTTTCCAGATATGGAATGGAAGGTTAACCAAGTTAGACAATATGCTGTTGGTTACAGCATCTTGGCCTGCATTTCAACATAGGCAGTCTGATTTCCAAGCCCATGTAGTTAACCACCAAACACACAGCCTTCCAGATATTATATTGTTTATTTCTGTTGTCATGAACAAAATGGATGTAACAAGAGTGATAGTTGATGCCACAGTCCCTGTTTGTGTTGAGACAGAAGAGTTACTGATTGTACTAGTGTAGCTACCCTGGTGCATATCCTCTAAGTATCAGCCCTGAAGCGATGAACTGCCATCATCTTTAAGTTTGAGCATCATAGACTTTTTGAGAGAAATTTTAGCATGTCTCGTTTCCTTTTTTAAAGCCATTTTATTTTTTTAAAATTTTATTATTTTAAGCCACACCATGCAGCATGCAGGATCTTAGCTCCCCAACCAGGGATTGAAACCGTGTCCCTGCACTGGGAGCACGGAGTCTTAACCACTGGACCACCAGGGAAGTCCATAAAGCCATTTTAAAGACCAATCCCTTTGGATGGGTTCTGTTTGTTTCAATGTGAGAGAATGACCTTTCTAAATTATTTTCAGGGGAACAGTGTATCATTTTGAAAATCTTACTTCTGATTCTCTCTATGTCTCTATTGATTCTCTCCAATGTCAAGGAGAACAGAACTTGGCAGAAACATGATGAGAGGGACTTTACAGCAGGAAAAAAAAAAAGATATGATGGGACTATCTCAAGATAATATGGGCTGACTCAACTGGCTTAAACAGTTTAAAAAAATATATTATCTCACATAACAAGGAGTCCTAATTAGGGCATCTTCAAAGTTGGTTAATTCAAGGACCCATGCCAGTTCTTTGTATCATTCTGCTTTGCCATCTTTAGCCTCTCAATTTGGACTACAAAATGGCTACAGAATTCCCGGGAACCACATTTAGGCATGACAAGATCCAGTGGAAGAGAGCCTTATTTGGTGAGTCTCTTTTCAAGGTGGGGAAAAATTTCCCCAAAGCCACCCAGCTGACGTCCCCTCAGGTCTCAAAGTCTCAATGGCCAGGTCTGTAGGAGACCTGCTCACACCTAAAGGGATCCCTGGCAAGGGCCATGGGACACAACTGACTGAAAATCAGGCTTTTCTCCCAAGCTGGGATTGGATCACCTTCCCTGGGAGGGGAGGATTCCTGAACTAAAGTCCTTGTTTGGTTAACAAGGAAGTGAGTAGTGGATATTGAGTATGTAACAAGGTCTAATATTTAGGTCAAGAAAGACTAATATTTGCTTGGCCTTATTTTATGCTTAGGGCTTTACATGGATTCTCTTGTTTAATCCTTAAAGTAAACTAAAGGAGCTAAAACAAGGACATCGTTATTTCCATTTTACTCATGAGGAACCTGAGGCAGAGAAGCTAATTAAATTATTAAAGATCACACAAGAGTAAGTGACAGTGTTATTCAAATTCAGACCTGCCTAACCTCTGAGGCCATGCTTCTTCCATAGGACAAAGGTATCAAAGCAACAGTTGTCTGTCAATGTGACCTTTACTATAAATCTCCCAGATAAATTACCTCAGTTTTTAGCATAACTTAAGAATATTACCTACAGTTATGGTTACACAAATGTAGTCATAGCATACATGCTGTTTCATAACCTGTTTTAAAAAATACTTGCTAATCTCATGAATGAAAAATGTACCTTGTTGTTTTCATTTGCTGGAGTTTTCATAAGCCTTAACAGTTTATTTTCTGCCCAGCAGCCAAAGGATTCCTTTAAAAAGGTAAGTCAAGTCATGTCATTCCTCTGCTCAAAACCTCCAGTGGTTTCTCATCTCAGAGTAAAAAGCAAAATCAAAGTCCCTGTAATTGTTTTCAAGGTACTATAGGAACAGTAACCTTTCTGTCCCTGTAACCTTTTGTATCGCAATTCCTATAACTCTTCCACTTACCCATGTCAGACACACTGACTTCTCTGCTCTTATTCAAACATGCCAATGCACTCCTGCCTCAGGGCCTTTGCACTTGCTGTTCTCTGCCTGAAATATTTTCCTCAAGGATATCTGCATGGCTAGCTCCCTTACCTCCTACATCTTTGCTGAAAAGTGACCTTTTTGGTGAGAGTGTCAACAACCAGTCTATTTAAAACATTCTTCATCTTTCTCCCATAATTTTAATGTGAGAGTACTTATTACCTTCTGACATATTATATAATTTCCTTATTCACTTTGCCTATCTCCCTCTAACCTTCACTAAAATACATGCTCTCCTAAAACAAAGATTTTTGTCTCTTTTGTCCAGTGATATATCCTGTGCTGAAATTAGTGTTTGGCAGATAGCATGTGCTCAATAAATATTTGTTGACTGAATGAGTGTTTTAATTTATAAGTGATTGATGAGGTATTTCTATTTCTCCTTTTTAAAATAGTTTTTATATACTTTAAAAATATTTATTTGGTTGCACTGGGTCTTAGTTGCAGCAGGCAGGATCCTTAGTTGTGGCATGCAAACTCTTAGTTGCGGCATGCATGTGGGATCTAGTTCCCTGACCAGGGATCAAAGCCGGTCCCCCTGCATTGGGAGCACATTCTCAACCACTGCACCATCAGGGAAGTCCCTATTTCTCCTTTTATAAACTGATAGTCATGTCCCTTGCTTATTTTTTCATTAGGTTGAAATTCTAATTGATTTATATGAGCTCTTTGTATTTTAAGGATACAGTTATGCACAAAATATTTCCCCCAGTTTTTCCCTGTCTTTTGCCATTATGTGTGTTAAAATATTAAAAATTTTACATAGTCAAACCTCAAAGTCTTTTCCTCTGTGATCTTGTGTTTTATTAGAACCAGTTGACAAAAGAAAAATTTTACCTCTAAATATATTTAGTCAAAGGGTGAGCTGTGTCTAAATTTTTTTCTACATTTATTATATTGATATTTGAGTTTCTACTATTTGTGGATATATAGTACTTAAAGAATCTGATTTAAACTTCATGATTTATAATCACATTTGTAGGATTATTTTTCTCCTGGGTGGTTTATTTGGTGAGCAAAAAGGGTTATAACTGTTACTAAAGCCTCTTCTTACAAATTCTTATAAATTCTCCTGTGTATTTGACAGTAAGTCCATTCAGCTGAACTTGGTTGCACACATTTTAGTTATTCCATCCCCTTCCCTGAATTTTAAATGTTAAAAATGCTTAATCTGACATTTTGAATTTTTATAGACAAATACTATTTTTTTTTTTTTTGCGGTACACGGGCCTCTCACTGCTGTGGCCTCTCCCGTCGCGGAGCACAGGCTCCGGACGCGCAGGCCCAGCGGCCATGGCTCACCGGCCTAGCCGCTCCACGGCATGTGGGATCTTCCCGGACCGGGACACGAACCCGTGTCCCCTGCATCGGCAGGCGGACTCTCAACCACTGTGCCACCAGGGAAGCCCCAAATACTAATTTTATGAACCAAATTTTAAATTCATAATATTTTTTAATCAAGAATACTACCAGGGGAACTGCCTGGCCGTCCAGTGGTTAGGACTCCACACTCTCACTGCCTAGGGACCAGATTCAATACCTGGTCAGGGAACTAAGACTTCACATGACACGTGGTGTGGCCAAAAAAAAAAAAAAAGGTACTAAAGTTTGCCCAAGTGTTTAAAAAAAAAAATACTATCAGAAAAATATAGATATATGATTACTATGCTGATTTAGGAAACAAAATGCCAATTCTTCCTTCCTTTATTTATTTATTGCTTTTTGTTGTTTAAAAGCAGTGATTTTACTTCATTATTCAATGATGCCTTTTTGTTACACCTGATTCTAATGGTGTGCTGACAGGTATAAAAATTAATTCTGTCCTTTGGAACTTAAAAACAATACCAGGAAAAAATCCTATTTATGGTATGGTGGATCACAAAGCACTTTAATGTATTTTTTCTTTTAATATGTTTCTTCAAAGTATTCAGAAACTGCGTAAAATAATTTGTTCTGTGTGGCGTCATTTCCTTCTTTCCATTCACAATAAAACAAGTTGTTTAAATTCTTTAACGTACACATGACTCTTAAATTGGAGTACTTAATGAGGATTATGTTAATGAAATAATGGAAACCAAATGACAAAAATCTATCATAAAGTAAGTATATCATCTCATTCCCTTACATTAGGTTATGTACATGGCATACATAGGGATCAGCTTAGACTGGGTGAAACAATATAGAATTAGAATTCCTGGTTTCTCATTATTCAGTAGCTGTGTGGCTGGGAAGGCTTTAATGTTGCAGCATCTTTAAAATGGGCTGTAACTCCAAGGCCTGCCTCCTGGGGTTGCTGTGAATCCCTTGGGTTAATAGACAACTTTGCAAACTGGATGTAAGCCAGAAGGAAGATAGAGCAGGTATGCAAGCCTTCTTTCTGCCTGAAATAGGATGACTCAAGAGCCAATTCTCTCCTTCCCATCTCTGGGCCAGCACTCCCTCCCAGCTAGTCCACAAGCGACCATGGCTGACACGGACCAAGCAGAGGACCTAGAAGGGTATCTGAAGATCTTCAGATCAGAATGATCCCAGCCCTGCCACCTTACAGCTCCCTTCCTTTCTTTAAGCCTCAGCTGCTCTAGGTGTAAAATGAGCATAAAATAGTCCTAACTACCTTATAGAGTTGTTTTGAGGACTAAAGGAGATAATGCAAGAAAGTTTAGCTATAACGGCTGAAAAATTTGTTTTCTAACCCGTCTCTTCCCCTCCTAAGAAACCTCTCCTAAAGTCGGCTTACTCTAGCAGGGCTGAAACTTCAAAACAACCTTTCGGTCAGGATCTCTGCAAGGAAATTAGTGTGATTTAAATCAACTCAATAACACCAAGGTGTAAATGACTAACATCCACAGGTGGCTTGGAGGAAAAATTTGCATTTTAAAAGAGGATTAGCTGACAGAAAGGATTCAGAAAATAGGGAATTTTTTTTTTTTTTTTTTTTTAGGAGGGTGAATAGAGTTCTCTGAACCCTTCACCCCAACGCTGAAATCATGCCTTGTAGGTTTAAAGCGGATTGTGGAAGGGGACATTTAAAAAGCACGTTTAATTAATATGTACTCGAACTGCCGAACTAGTTCACCCCCCTTCGCACCAAGTGGCCTCAAAGATCGTAATGACCTTGGAGGTCCTTATCTGGGAACGAACCCTCACTAGAAAGAAGGGCGAGTAATGACCTTGGAGGTTCTTATCTGGGAACGAACCCTCACTAGAAAGAAGGGCAAGAGGGAAAGACCGAAGCTCAACTGAATTTCCGGAAAGGATGTTTTCATTTGAATAAACTCAAGCCAGTCGTTACCTCCCCATTCGTCTCAACTAACTTTTAACCCTACTGGAGGGCCGAGTTGCCGGAGTTCAGGACGGGGCGAAACGGCTGCGGGACGCCTGAGGGTCTTGGTGTGTGTGTGTGTGTGTGTGTGTGTGTGTGTGTGTGTGTGTGTGTCCCTCGGCCGGGCAATCTCCACTGCCACCAGCTGGACCCCGAAAAGGGGCGAGCAGTGCGGGGACAGCGGAGAAATTTCCCTGCTCTGCTTGGGCCCTCCCCCAAACCCGAGTTAGCCGGGCGTGGGGCGGGTGGACCGATCTCAGAGGAATTGGCGGGATCCAGGAGGCTGGGGAAGCGACCGGGAGCACAGACGCAGCCATCGTGGCGGGGCTCCCGGGGTTCCCCAAATACAGCTAGGGAAGAGCAGCACTCCTGGAACAGGCCGGCTGCGCCGCCCCCACCTGCGGCAGCGCTGGGAGTGCCCAAGCCGCGTGGGGAGCGTCCCTGCCCTTTCGGGGCGGGGCTCCAGGGGCGGGGTCGCAGGGAGCTTCAGGGCCCCAGCCGCGCCCAGAATCGGGCCGGGAAGCCGGGAGGCGGCAGGAGTGGGGCGGACGGCCGAATTGAGCGGCGGCCGCAGCTGCAGCAGGACGGCCCGCCGGCGGCTCGGGGCCGCGCGCCGGGAACCTCGCGGGGCGGGCGGGCGCGACACCCCCTGCCTGGCCGCCAGCGCCCCGGGGAGGCGGCCCGCGCGCGACGGGACCAGCAGCATGAGCAGCGGCTACAGCAGCCTGGAGGAGGACGCCGAGGACTTCTTCTTCACCGCCAGGACCTCCTTCTTCAGGAGAGCGCCCCAGGGCAAGCCCCGCGCGGGCCAGCAAGTGAGTGGCGTGCCCGGTAGGCGCAGTAGCCGGCGCTCGGTCGCTCCCGGGGAGTCCCGGCGCGGCGGGACCTCCAAGTCCACGGGTCTCCGCGGGGCGCGCGGGGATGCTCGCGAGGAAGGAGGAGGAGGAGGCGGCCTCCGAGAAGGGGTTTCTGTCTTTCCGGATGCCGGGGTAGTGCCTTGAGCTTGTGCGTGCGGGCGTGCGCGGGGCTCCCTGGGGAGGGAAGCCGGAGGGAGGGCGGGGAGGCGGAGGGCCCGCTCCCGCCTGCTGCGGCAGATGGCCTCTGTTGCTCTGCCTCCGGCGGCCGGCGGCTG
>NW_006772326.1:397702-410091 GCF_000442215.2 Lipotes vexillifer
CTCGCGGGCCTCACACCGGCCCCCACTGTTAGTCCGTTCCCTGACCTGTGGCCCCTGGAGTGGCCTGGGGGCCGTGTAACACCCAGGAGCGGACGTGGGGACCTGGCCTCCCCTACCTTCCCGGTCCAGGCGCCTCTCGTGGCGGTATCGGTGGGAGAGCGCTGAGAGGAACGCCTGGCCTGACCAGAGCAGGCGTTCATTAAATCTTGGTAGCGGGAGTCAAGGTTGTGCGTTTCCAGTAAAGTCAATTGTATAGGTGCCTCGAATGTTTTGCAAACAAGTTCCGGTGCTAGGTAGGATCGGCCGGCGAGAGCTGAGCCTTCGGCTGGTTTCTTTCTTTTTTGGAGGAAGCGTGCAGTGGGAAGCATGACTTGGGAGAAGATGGGAAGAGTACTTGGGCCGGTTTCGCCGACCGTGACAGTGTCAGAGAGGTTACCCCGAAACAGGACACTTGGGCAGACCTCGAAGTCGGGCGCTTGAATCCCGCGGCCTCCTGGCCCTGGGAGCCACACCAAGGAAGCCCTGCCAACCCAGACGTGCTCGTATCAGATGAGAGAAGGCTGGACCGGAACAAATTGGTTGCTCTTAAAAAACAGTAGGCGCGCTCCAGACATCGCCATCAGACTTAGTTCTAGGGACTAGAAGCAAGGAAAATCGTTCAGGGCCGGGTGATCCCTTCTGGGAGGCGTGAGGACGGAGTAATGTGTCAGGGTTTCCTTGTCAGACTTTTAAAGTTTATTTAACCACTTTATGAGGTCAAATTTCTTGTTACAATTCGGAAGTTTTTTGAACCTCTTAACTTCCAAACCAGAAGAAGGGGGGGGAGAGGGGAGAGGGAAGGGCAAGAGTGAAGTCGGGTACCCTTATTCAGTAGCAGTTAACCCCAAGTGAAGTTCTGGTTCAGTAGGTCTCTGTTCTTTATTGTTTCTAAGGCTTAAAGCCATACTATTTACTAGTTACTTTAACCTGAGGCTGCTGTAACGAATGCCGCAAGCTAGGTGACTTCAACAAGTATGTGTTTCTGACAGTTCTAGAGGCTACAAGTCTGAGATCTGGGTGCCAGCACGTCGGGTTCTGATGAGGACCCCTTCCTGGCTTGCAGACCGCCGACTTGTGGCAGTGTCCTCACCCGGAGAAAGGGCTGCCTCTTTCCCGCTTAAGAGGACACTCATCCCATTGTGTGGGGGGCACCCTCAAGACTTGGTTACCTCCCAAAGGCCCTGCATCCCAAATCCTGTCACATTAGGGCTTCATCATGTGAACTGGGCAGGGGTGGGGCAGAAACATTCGGTCCATAGCAAGTGTAATCTTATTTTTAGTGGAGTGTATTTTAAGGACAGGAGTTTGCTGTGAGGGTTCGAGGTCAGAAATAACCGCCCTCCAGTCACTCGCAGAAGGTTTGCATTTCCTTGTGCTTTTTTCACTTTGCTTTTCTCTTTCTTTCTTGACCTCCCCTTTCTTTCCTTTCTCTACTTTCTTGCTGTCATGATTTGACACTTGGAATAGAGATTGTCAGAGATGGTTGTGGTAGTTTGAAGTCTATTCTGGAGGTGACTAGTATCTCCAAAAAACTAGCTGGTCTTGAATTCTCCAGGTGTGAGATGCTCCTTGACAAGGGCCAAAGTATCCAGGTTGAACTTGTATGAAAACGCTTTAGTGCTTTAAAAGTAAAAATAGGGCTTCTCTGGTGGCGCAGTGGTTAACAATCCACCTGCCAATGCAGGGGGGACATGGGTTCGAGCCCTGGTCCAGGAAGATCCCACATGCCGTGGAGCAACTAAGCCCGTGTGCCACAACTACTGAGCCTGTGCTCTAGAGCCCGCGATCCACAACTACTGAGCCCACGTGCCACAACTACTGAAGCCCGCGCGCCTAGAGCCCATGCTCCGCAGCAAGAGAAGCCACTGCAAGGAGAAACCCACACACCACAACGAAGAGTAGCCTCCACTCGCCACAACCAGAGAAAGCCCGCATGCCGCAACGAAGAACCAACACAGCCCAAAATACATAAATAAATATATTAAAAAAAAAAAGTAAAAATATTTTTTCTGGGTTTATACACACAGTGTTTCTATGTTATACTCATTAACTTATGTAATATTCATCTAGTATATATATTATAATCATTTAATGTTACTTATTTAGTATTTAGAATTGGTTTGACATCAATATGCATTTTGAAGATTGTGCTGAAAATCAGGACAGTAAGACCTAGACCTTTGCTTAAAGAGCTTCAAAGTATATTCTGAAACTTTATTGCCTGTGTATTTCCCCTTCTAACATAACACATACAGGGTGCTGAGTTAGAGGACTAATTAGAGGACTTATTTGCCAATTGGAGAAGGTGTTCTAATTGAATTTTTGTGGGCATTTGGGTTTATTTAGAGTGAGTCTGTTAAATTCCTGATAAGATTTGTGAGTTAAATTTAAAGCAAGGCATTCTTAATACAGAACATTTCTTTTACCTGAGATTAGATAAGCCTTTTTTCATTTTTTACGCTGGTGATTGTAAGAATTAGGTAGGCACTTCTGACATATGGTGTAGAAGTGAAATTTATCGTTTCTTCAGAGAGATGGAAAGAGAAGTGTTGTCAGAAGGATCTATTATTGATAATAGTGAGTTTTTTGGTGCTATACCACCTGGTGGAAAAGCCAGGAAAATGTGGTTTCTAGAACTCTTGAAAATATCCAGGGAAAGCAAGATCTTTGTGGTAAAAGCAGGATGGGGAGAAAGGGGGTTGAGAAATTTCTTTCTTCTCTTGCCAGGCAAAGGAACATAGCCCAACTTCTTTCTTTCTCCAAGAATAACAAAAATGTTATTTTCTTTCTTATTTTATATTGGTGCCCTCTTTAAGAAAGAAAAAAAAAAAAAGGAAAAGGCTTAAAAACAGGTCTGAAAGATATAGAGGGAATGAACATGTGTGGCTTTTTGGTGGTAGTTTGAATGTCATGCTTACTGCTGTATATCCCCAGGGCCTCCGTCAGTGAATATTAGTTGAAATGAATGAATTCTTTCCTGGTTTGATAATTGTTGGCTCTTTATGGGTTTTCAGTGTACCCTGTCTCATGATTCTTCCAAGAATCCTCTGAACATTAACCTAATGAAAGGTTAGGCCTTGTTAAGTGGTTCACCAAAGACCTCCATTTAGGTGGGGGAAAGGCAGAACTCGTTTTCCTGACTCAAATTCCGGTCTCCTTTCTGCTGCTTCTCGGCTATAAAAATAATTTTTGTTTGTTTTTTTTATTTTTGGCCGAACCATGCAGCATGTGAGATCTTGGTTCCCTGACCAGGGATCGAACCTGCACCCCCTGCAGTGGAAGTGCTGAGTCTTAACCACTGGACCTCCAGGGAAGTCCCCCCCCCCCCAAAAAATATATATATATTTTTTTTGCGATACGCGGGCCTCTCACTGTCGTGGCCTCTCCCGTTGCGGAGCACAGGCTCCAGACGTGCAGGCTCCGCGGCACGTGGGATCCTCCCGGACCGGGACACGAACCCGTTTCCCCTGCATCGGCAGGCGGACTGTCAACCACTGCGCCACCAGGGAAGCCCCTTAAATTTCATTTTATTTTTTGTTAATTAATTAATTAATTTTTGGCTCCTTTGGTTCTTCTTTGCTGTGCGCGGCTTTCTTTAGTTGCAGCGAGCTGGGGCTACTCTTTGTTGTGGTGGGCGAGCTTCTCATTGCGGTAGCTTCTCTTGTTGTGGAGCACAGGCTCTAGGCGCGGGCTTTAGTAGTTGTGGCTCGAGGGCTCCAGTGTGCAGGCTCAGTAGTTGTGGCGCACGGGCTTAGTTGCTCCGCAGCATGTGGGTTCTTCCCGGACCAGGGCTCAAACCCGTGTCCCCTGCATTGGCAGGCAGATTCTTAACCACTGCGCCACCAGGGAAGTCCCTGTTCTTGGCTTTATTTGGCTAAATTTAAGGGGAGCCCCTTAAATTTCATTAATAGTGCTATAAAAAGCACATCACAGATATTATTTATATATAAATGTTATTTTGTAGAATTGTTTTCTAGGTTTTTTCATTTTTCTGTTTTGCACATATATAATCATACTCTACTATCATTTTTTTAAATTGTGGTTTGGGAATTCCCTGACCGTCCAGTGGTCAGGACTCTGCGCTTTTACTGCGGAGGGCCCAGGTTTGATCCCTGGTCAGGGAACTAAGATCCCACAAGCTGCGGTGGCATGGCCAAGAAAATAAAAATGAAAATTGTGTTTTAATACAGGTAACAAAATTTGCCATCTAAACCATTTTTAAGTGTTCAGTAGTGTTAAGCACATTTACATTGCTGTGTATCCAGTTGCCAGAACTTTTTCATCTTGGAAACTGGAACTCTGTCCTCATTAAACTACAATTTCCCTTTTCTCCTCCTGGCCAGCTCCCGGCAACCAGCATTCTACTTTTTGTTTCTGTGTGTCTCTCATAAGTGGTATCATACAGTGTATGTCTTTCTGTGTGTGACTGGCTTATTTCACTTAGCATAAGGTCCTTAAGGTTCATCCATGTGTCAGAAGTTCCTTCAAGTCTGAATCATATTCCATTATATATATATATATACACCTCATTTTGTTTATCCATTAATCAGTCGATGGACATTTGCGTTGCTTCCACCTTCTGACTATTGTGAATACTGCTGTTGTGAACATGAGTGTACAGATATCTCTTAGAGACCCTGGTTTCAATTATTTCAGATACATACCCAGAAGTGACATTGCTGAATCATATGATAATTCTATTTTTAATTTTTTGAGGAAAATTATACTAATAGATTTGAATCCTGCTATTTAAAGTTAGAATTATGAGATATTGCTGCGTGATTTCAGCTATCATTTTGATGTCTACATTGTATTTTACTGAGTAGGCGGTTATTCCTGAAATAAGGGAAAACATGGATGTTTCTCATTTTGCTAATAACACTATAGTGAACAAGAGCAAGAAACCTTTACCATTTATGGATTATTTTCTATTTAAAAAAATATTTTATTTTTGGCTGTGTTGGGTCTTCATTGCTGCGCGCATGCTTTCTCTAGTTGCAGCAAGTGGGGGCTACTCTTCGTAGTGGTGTGCGGGCTTCTCATTGCAGTGGCTTCTCTTGTGGAGCACGGGCTCTAGGCATGTGGGCTCAGTAGTTGTGGCGCACTGGCTTAGTTGCTCTGCGGCATGTGGGATCTTCCTGGACCAGGGCTCAAACCCGTGTCCCCTGCATTGGCAGGCGGATTCTTAACCACTGCGCCACCAGGGAAGTCCCTGTTCTTGGCTTTTGACCATGTGTTAGGTAGGTGGAAATCTTGAGAACACTGCTCTTTGAGTCTCATGCCTATTTAGCTGGGTAGATGCTTCCCCTTTTTTGTGGTCAGCTGAACTTCAGGTTATTTTTTACTTTGTTTGTACCAAAGGGTGGTTGCATGTTCTGGCCTTTGGAAATACTTTAGAATGTGTTTCAGGCTGACATCACTGAAACTCAGAGCAAAATACTTTTTTAACTCCTATAATTACAGCACAGGAAAGGCATCGCTAAGACAGCATCAGCATCCTGTGAATACACTGTGGAATATTGAGGGTGGGGAGCTGGATGATGTGGCTTTTGCTAACCATGTGAAAAAGGGTGACTGGGAGTGCCTGCTTATCTTTGAATTTCAATAAATTTAGCATCAGTTTTCCAGCCACTATGGTAGAAATTTGAGGATTCTAAGCTCTCTTATAAATAAACTGGAAACTGAAAAAAAGTTTAGGACAAACTAGTCAAAATCCCACCTACAGAAGAGGGTTTTTATACTGTTTACCTGTGAGCTTATTGTTTGTGGTTGAAAAATTGCAATTAGATGGAATCTGTCCCCACAGTCTGCTTTAAGGTTCACCTGTGTCCGAAATTGTTGCTTAATGTGTTATAATCTGATTAACCGCGAGTTTGGTCTTATTTAATTTTTTCCTTCTTTCAGAGTATTTTAATTAAGTGAATCTTTTAAAAGGATGTGAAGAGTTATTTCTGACTTTAGATAGATTATGAACTCTCCTTAATCCTCATATTCTTAGACAACTCAAATTTACCCTGAAAATTTCCTACAGATGCTTGTTTTGAGGAATATATTTCTTGGTATTTTGCCATTTAGGTCATAGAAATTTGTGTGTCTGATACAGTTCTTAAACAGCAAAACAAAAACCAAACAATTTTTATGAAAATAGAAAACATAACTAGGTGCATTACATAAGAGAAAAAAAATACCAGTACTAAAATGAAGTTTAACATTCATGATGTTTTACAGTTAAAGGAGCTTTTCCAGGGGAATTAAGGTTCAGCTGGTGTATTTGGACTCCAATTTCAGTGGAGCTTTGAGATGAGAAACAAAACAGAAGTTTTATTGGTTTAAGCAGATCCAGGTTTAATGGCATGGCAAAGGTGAATTCAG
Source organism: Lipotes vexillifer (assembly GCF_000442215.2). NCBI lineage: Eukaryota > Metazoa > Chordata > Mammalia > Artiodactyla > Lipotidae > Lipotes > Lipotes vexillifer. The sequence continues at coordinate 404,114 of NW_006772326.1, forward strand.
GGGTTGCTTGACTGTAGTCAGTGATTTCCCAGCTATGGGAAAATATAAATATTATGTAGGTGGCTTAAAGAAACAGTATTACTTTTGTATGTTTAAGGCCTGTTTCTGTTTGTTTAAACACGCTTATGGATTGCTTTTTCTTGCCTGTTTTCCTTTGGGGGGAAAGTACTGCCGTTTCAGATCTGTCTGAGGTTTGGGAATTCCTTTCTTGCTTTTCCTAATGGTCTGGGGTGGGCACGCAGTGCAGTTGGCTGGCATGAGTGTGGTCGTTCTGCTGTACTGAGGTGTGGGGTTGGATCCTCGGCTGTACCGTGGGTCTTGGCTAGAGGAAATTTGTCCCATGAACTGTACCCAAAGCATAATTATTCCTGCCATTCAGTGGAGAGGATTTGGAGGTAGGTCCTGTAGAAGGAGTACCTTTCACAAAGGCAAACCTAGCACCAATATCAACAAATCAACTTGAGATCCATTCTCACTGCATTAGTTCCTGTGCAGTTTTCATTAAAATGGATCTTAGTGGGGAGGGGCAAAATAGGGGTACGGAGTAAAGAGGTAACAACTATTATGAATAAAATAAGCTACAAGGGTATATTGTACAAAATAGGGAAGATAGCTGTTTTATAATAACTATAAATGGACTATAACCTTTAAAATCGTGAATCGCTGTATTGTGCGCCTGTAACTTACATATTGTACATCAACTATACTTCAACTTAAAAATATCAATCTTTATAAGAAGAAAAAATAAAATGGATTTTGTTCTTTTTAGGTGAGGATATTACTCTTAAAAAAAGGGGGGAACTGGATTTTGTTACAGGCTAAAAGGGTAGTGCGTTCTTTTTTTAAAAAAAATTATTTTTGGCTGCATTGTGTCTTTGTTGCTGCACGCGGGCTTTCTCTGGTTGCGGCGAGCAGGGGCTACTCATAATTGCGGTGCGCAGGCTTCTCACTGTGGTGGCTTCTCTTGTAGCAGAGCACGGGTCCTAGAGCGTGCAGGCTTCAGTAGTTGTGGCACACGGGCTCAGTAGTTGTGGCTCGCAGGGTCTAGAGCACAGGCTCAGTAGTTGTGGCGCACGGGCTTAGTTGCTCCGCGGCACGTGGGATCTTCCCGGACCAGGGCTTGAACCCGTGTCCCCTGCAGTGGCAGGCGGATTCTTAACCACTGAGCAACCAGGAAGGTCCTGGGTGGTGTGTTCTTGATTGACTGATTGCAAGCAGTGGTGTGAGGCAGCCTGAGTTAAATCATTGCTAGCTGTGTTGTCTTGGGCAAGTCATTGCACCTCTTTAAGCCTCAGTTTCTTCATCTGTGAAGTGGTAGCATGCCTGGCACGTAATAAGCAGTAATTAATATTAGCCATTATTATTTGTAAAAGGTTCTGCTATATATAATCATGTACTTTGAGTGTACTAGGTTGAATGGAGAACTGACAGTGGTTGAGAGATTTGAAGTGAACCTAATAACCTAGCCAAAGAATGAAAGACAGCAGGAAATTAGGTTGTGTCTCTGACTTTACTGACCAAAATGAGTTGGGAATCTCAGTGTAATTGATCAGGAAGGCACTTCAGTCGTTCCTGGAGGCTTAATTTTCTTTTTCTTTTCTTTTTTTTCCCCCCTTCTGTATCAGTGTGGTGCCTTTATTTTCTGGTAAAGGGCTGATTCCTCCTGACCAAGTGTGAGGCCACCTATCCAAGTCTTCACCCTCTTCTATGCTCCTTTAAAGCAAGCCACCCCAGTGGAAGGAGAATGAGCAGGCATATGGAAGTGGGGTTCTTTTGCCCAAGCCTTTAAGAAAAAGTTAACACACTGTACGAAAGCTTTTTTCTTTTCAACTTCCTCTGTTCTCCCAGTCTGATCTGCCTCTGAGTGCAGGATTTTTTTTTTTTTTTTTTTTTTTTTTTTTTGCGATATGTGGGCCTCTCACTGTCGTGGCCTTTCCCGTTGCCGGACGCGCAAGCTCAGCGGCCATGGCTCACGGGCCCAGCTGCTCTGCGGCATGTGGGATCCTCCCGGACCGGGGCACGAACCCGTATCCCTTGCATCGGCAGGCGGACTCTCAACCACTGCGCCACCAGGGAGGCCCTGAGTGCAGGATTTTAGCTGCAGTTTTGCTCGAGGCTGCTGGCTTGATCGGGTGACAAATTACGCTTCTTCCTGGGGGCTTTGCTTTTTCCTTCAGAAGGTCTAAATGGCCTTGTGCTCACTGTTTAGGGACTTAGTCACTGTCTTGTTTCTGGTTTTCATAGGGTGGAATCAAATGAGGTAATTGATGTGAGCTTTGTAACGTGCTGCAGGGGAGATGCTGCGGCTGCTGTGGAGACCCGTTCCACACGCGTGGCTGGCTTCCCACCCACAGAGTGTCTGTGTCCTCTCTTAGGCGTTTCAATGTTGCTGGACGCATCCACAGTTTGGAAACAAGCTCGCTTATGCAAAATTTGAATGCAGGCATGAAAAGCTCAGTGAGTCATGTGATCTGTTTGGCTAACTCTTCAGAGGTCACTTATGCTCTGTGAAAGTGGTCCGAGTGTTGGAATCTGGTGGGAAACCTCTTCCTTTGGGCCATGTGAGCGTCCTGGGGTTTGCTATTCCCTTTCTGCCCCCAGCCTCCCCTCCCTTTGGTTGTGTGTTTCTTACAATAAATTGGTTGTTTGAAACTGGCTTTAGATTAATTCTGGTTGTGAAGAATTTTAATCACTTTAAAAACCTCTGATTTGCCTGAGCTATAGTATTACTGATGTACTCTTATAAATAATATCATTAATTCATATGAAAGACTTGGAACAGTATCTGGCATGTGAGTACATGTTTAATAAACTAATGTTAACTAGTATTATTTCTACCGGTATTAGCATTATCAGTTTAAAACAATTTGGTAGGAGCTTATGCTGAGACAGTGAGGTTCAGTAGAAAAGTCTAGGGATCTAGAATTGGGAGACTCTTGCTTTTGGATCTGTCATTTATCAGTTCTGAGAGCTGCAGCAGGTTCCTTAACTTCCTTGAGTATCAGTTTGGTAATCTTTAAAAGAAACTATCATAGAGGGATTAAATGAGAAAATGCATATGGAAGGTATTGCTAGACTATAAATTGTTGCATAATTGTAAGTATGACAGCATCACAGGTGTGTTTAGAGACTACTATAAAATTTTCTCCTATTTTTAATGTATATCTTGTCTTTTATAAATTGACTATAAATTCTCAGCCTATCATAGTATTGGAGGTGACACTTGACAAATAGTGTTGAAAAATGAATTTATTCCCCCATCTCATTCAGGTATGTCTGTTTGTATCTGCAAAGTGGTGATTTGTGTTTGGGGACCTGAACAGTTACATCTATGCAAGTTTGAATTACTTTATGAATGGATTGTGCTGTTTATGAAGCACTCGGATGCTTTGGGAGAAGACGGCATTCTAGTTCATTGTTGGATGCATCAGGGAACCCGAGTAAATTTCATTAGTTTTAAGCCTTCCAGATTATCCTGTCTGTAAGCTTCATGAGGGCAGACCACGTCTGTCCTGATCACCACTGTATCTTCACTGTTAGTGTGGTGCCTGGCACAGGGCACGGAGAGGGGCCATTGATATTTGTTGATTGACCAACTGATCAGACTTGATCAGACTTGCATCAGAATTATAATCAAGAAAAAGAAGTTGGGTCACATACTGAAACAGATGTCTTTTGGTTTCAAGAGTAGTAATGATAAACAATGGTAATAGATTCCCTATCATGTGAAAGTGAGACATTTAGGTGAAATGGAAAGTATGCTGGGCTGGGGATGTGGAAACCTCCTAGGCCTGCTCTTTGTTAAATAGTGGAGGTAACTATGGGAGTTACCTAGCTGCTCTGGGCTTTAGTTTCTTCCTCAAAGGACCTGTCCAGTTCTGTGACAAATAGTTAATTTATTCTAGAGCTACATTCCTTATTGGAGGGAAAGTAACAGATAAGGCTTGAAAGGGATTCCATGAAATGTATTGAGATGCCAGATGAATTAGTTTGGAAACAGCTATCTTAAGTTGTATCTGATTGGCTAGGGTTGAATTTAAGTGAATTGATTAGTCATCGTTTGAGAAATGTAGAATATGTAGAATTATTTCTTTTCCTGAAGAGGGAACATCTTGGGAAAGAAATCAAAGGGGCTGGGACTTACCAGGTGGTGCAGTGGTTAAGAATCCGCCTGCCAATGCAGGGGAAATGGATTTGAGCCCTTGTCTGGGAAGATCCTACATGCCACGGAGCAACTAAGCCCGTGCTCCACAACTACTGAGCCCGTGTGCCATAACTACTGAAGCCCGCTCGCCTAGAGTCCGTGCTCCGCAACAAGAGAAGCCACCGCGATGAGAAGCCTGCGCACTGCATCGCACCACAACGAAGAGTAGCCCAGAGTAGCCCCCACTCGAGGCAACTAGAGAAAGCCTGTGCGCAGCAACAAAGGCCCAGCGCAGCCGGCCCCCCCAAAAAAAATCAAAGGGGCTCTTGTGTGGTGTATTTAATTCATCCACGTATAGTGCCAACAAGAATGGGTTTCATGCAAGTTGAAGGGAACAGTTAATTGTTCTGAACTTCTATATTGCAGGATTTATAAATATAGTGTCAAGAACTATTTAGGAAAGAGCCCACCAGGAGTGCCACATTCCTCAAAGACAGGGCAGGATGAGTGTATGAGAGCCATCTGCTTGCTGAGAATGCTAGGACAGGAGCCACTGTGCTCATTAAGCATGTGTGCTTGTGGGCTGGTGCAACATTTGGGAGTGAGGAACTGTATTCATTTCCTCGGGAAAATCTAATTTTTTCTTTTGTTTCTAGTGTCTCCTTTATTCCAACTGCACATACCGTTGCCGGGTAAATGTTCCTTGAAAACTTCTTTTGGTGGGACTTCCCTGGTGGTGCAGTGGTTAAGAATCCGCCTGCTGATGCAGGGGACACGGGTTCGAGCCCTGGGCAGGGAAGATCCCACATGCCACAGAGCAACTAAGCCCATACGCCACAACTACTGAGCCTGTGCTCTGGAGCCCACGAGCCACAACTATTGAGCCCACGTGCCACAACTACTGAAGCCCGCGTGCCTAGAGCCCGTGCTCTGCCACAAGAGAAGCCACCGCGATGAGAAGCCCGTGCATCTCAATGAAGAGTAGCCCCCGCTCGCCCCAACTAGAGAAAGCCTGCGCGCAGCAATGAAGACCCAATGCGGCCAAAAATAAATAAATAAAATAAAATAAATTTATAAAAACAAAACAAAACAAAACTTCTTTTAGCAAGTTAAATCCTATTATGAAACGTCAGAGTCTATTGTCTAATACAACATAGCCAAATGCCAGACTTCTAGAGGCTTCTCTTGCTCACACTCTGTGTTGAGTGCCTTAAGCAGCCTCTCCATTCACTGATCTGAAAATACCCAGTTGAAGACTCATTTCTTACAATCTCGTTCTCTGATTGCTACACATGTATTTAAGTATTGCTGTCGTGACAGTGAAAATTGTTGAGGGCTAGGGACTTTTGCTTCGTAGAGGCCATGTCGAATGATTCATGAATGTGATGATTAACTTGGTTCCTTACTGAGGCATTGTCTTTCCAGAGAAGTGGGTTATTTTTGTTTGTTTGTTTGTTTTGGTTGTACCATGGGTCTGTGGGATCTTAGTTCCCCAACCAGGGGTTGAACTCGGGCCCTCAGCAGTGAAATCACGGAGTCCTAACCACTGGACAACCAGGGAATTCCCGAGAAGGATTATTTTTAATCTGGGCAGTTTATTTAGAACTTTCCTCTCATATGATTCTTTTTTAAAAAATATTTATTTAGGGCTTCCCTGGTGGCGCAGTGGTTGGGAGTCCGCCTGCCGATGCAGGGGACACGGGTTCGTGCCCCGGTCCGGGAGGATCCCACGTGCCGCGGAGCGGCTGGGCCCGTGAGCCATGGCCGCTGAGCCTGCGCGTCCGGAGCCTGTGCTCCGCAACGGGAAGAGGCCACAACAGTGAGAGGCCCACAT
>NW_006772326.1:410196-411984 GCF_000442215.2 Lipotes vexillifer
ATTTATTTATTTATTTATTTATTTATTTTTGGCTGTGTTGGGTCTTTGTTGCTGCACGCGGGCTTTCTCTAGGTGCGGTGAGCAGGGTCCACTCTTCGTTGCGGTGCGAGGGCTTCTCATTGCAGTGGCCTCCCTCGTGGAGCCCGGGCTCTAGGCGCGTGGGCTTTAGCAGCTGTGGCACGTGGGCTCAGTAGTTGTGGCACACGGGCTTAGTTGCTCTGTGGCACGTGGGATCTTCCCGGACCCACTGCGCCACAGGGAGGCCCCCTCTCATATGTTTCTAATTTCATATGTACTTTAGGGGATATTTCAGCAAGAAGCTATGGGGGAAGCTTTTTCCTTAAAATTGGACTTTTAAACATTTGAGGGATTATTGATAATTTAGAATGATATAAATCTAGGTGGAGTGGTTCCTTTTCACCTGAGGAGTCTGAGGTTTTCAGCTGTTCTTTTAGCTAGAAGGAATATGCTTAAATGTATAATTACATCAAGTTTTGCTTTCAGCCATGGAAATCATAAAAAAATTATTTTTCTAGCAACAACTGTTTTTTTCATTAAACATATCCTAGTATTCCTGAAGTTTTGTGGTGCATTTTCGGTTTGGAAAATGTGTGATGTGATAATACAGAAGAGATGGTTGATTTAGTTAACTGTTCACATTTTGTGTTTGTTTTAATTTGAAATATTGGCCTTATAAAAGTGAGTATCATGTCAGAATGGTTTATGTGAACTAAAATGTTAGCATTTTGTGGCAGTAAAGCACTGAGTCTCCAGATCCTAAATGTTCAGTCATTAAACATTATTTGCAGTATCTCTGAATTTACACAATGGCATTCATTCATTTAGACACTTACTGATTTTAACAATTTTAGTGATCAAAAGGGAAAATATGGGCTGAACTATAAAGTAATAGATTTCTCCCAGAAGTATAATTTATGTCTCCAAAAAGGATAGAAATATAAAGTTAAAAACGTGCTTGGAGGGCTTCCCTGGCAGTCCAAGTTAAGATGCTGTGCTTCCAATGCAGGGGGCACAGGTTCAGTCCCTGGTCGGGGAACTAAGATCCCACATGCCACATGGCATGGCCAAACAAATAAGATAAAATAAATAAATTAAAAAAAAAAGCTGCTTGGAAACACTAAAAGTTCTTTGTGGCTATCAGAACATGTTATGTCCAGTCATGTCTACATCAGGAGTCAGTTCTAGCCAGTCCCCAGTGGTTGTTTAGTGATTGAGGAGGAATAAAGACAGTGAGAGTGGGCATAGAGTGGAGCCGGGGCCAGGTTGGAGATACTGCTGACTTGGGAGGATTTGGTAGCATTGAATATGTCAGGGCAGTGATGGGACGTCAGGGATAAATTGTGGGTTTCTGGCTTGGGTGACTGGGAAGATGATGCTGTCACTCACCAAGAAAGGGAATATAGAAGAAAGACCAGATTTGGGAGGGAGGGTAAGTTCAGATAATGTATTGACTCCATGCAGTCGATAAATGTGGGATGAATGAATCTGGGAATGTGTATTTTGAGATGTCTGTGGGGTATCAAAATTTACTGGGTTTGTCATCCTGGAGATAGAGAAGGTAGACATGCTCTGGAGACAGAGCTTTGGGATTTGGTGAAGCCATGAGGTCTTGAACCAGAAGCATGGAGAATACCAGCGTTTAAGGGGTAGGCAAAGCAGAGTGTGCTCACGGAGATGAGTCAAGAAGGAGTGGCTGGGGCTTCCCTGGTGGCGCAGTGGTTGAGAGGCCGCCTGCCGATGCAGGGGACGCGGGTTCGTGCCCCGGTC
>NW_006772326.1:412166-416424 GCF_000442215.2 Lipotes vexillifer
AAAAAAAAAAAAAAAAAAAAAAAAAAGGAGTGGCTGGAGAGGTAGGAAGAGAACCCGGAGAGAGTGGGTGTCCTGGGAGCCGAGGCAGGGACCTGCCTCAAGAACAAGAGCTTGGCATGAGAAGATGCTCAACGTTGCTAATCGTCAGGGAAATACAGATCAAAACCACTGTGAGATATCACCTCACACCTGTCAGAACGACTGTCATCAAAAAGAACATACAATAACAAATGTTGGCAGGATGTGGAGAAAAGAGAAGCTTCATACATTGTTGGTGGGAATATAAATTTATGCAGCTACTGTGGAAAACAGTATGGAGGTTCCTTAAAAAACTAAAAATAGAACTCCCATATGACCCAGCAATTCCACTCCTGGGTATATATCTGAAAAAAATAAAAACACTAATTCACAAAGATAATGTACCCCAATGTTCACAGCAGCACTATTTACAATAGCCAAGATATGGAAGCAGATGAATGGATAAAGAAGATGTATATGTATACAATGGAATACTATTCTGCCATAAAAAAAGAATGAGGGACTTCCCTGGCAGTCCAGTGGTTAAGACTCTGTGCTTCCAATGCAGGGGGCATGGGTTCGATCTCTTGTTGGGGAACTAAGATCCTCCATGCTGCATGGTGTGGCCAAAAAAAAAAACCAAAACCAAAACCATAAAAGAATGAAATAATGCCATTTGCAGCTACATGGATGGACTTGGAGGGCATTATGCTAAGTGAAATAAGTCAGACAGGGCTTCCCTGGTGGTACAGTGGTTGAGAGTCTGCCCGCTGATGCAGGGGATACGGGTTCGTGCCCCGGTCCGGGAAGATCCCACATGCCGCGGAGCGGCTAGGCCCGTGAGCCATGGCCGCTGAGCCTGCGCGTCTGGAGCCTGTGCTCCACAACGGGAGAGGCCACAACAGTGAGAGGCCTGCGTACCGCAAAAAAAAAAGTCAGAGAAAGACAAATACTGTATGTTATCGCTTATATGTGGAATCTAAAAAATATAACAAACTAGCGAATATAACAAAAAAGAAGGTGACTCACAGATCTAGAGAAGAAACTAGTGGTTTCCAGTGGGGAGAGGGAAGAGGGGAGGGGTAATATAGGAGTAGGAGAGTAAGAAGTACAAACTCCTAGGCATAAAATAAGCTATAAGGATATATTGTACAATACTGGGAATGTAGCCAATGTTTTATAATAACCGGAGTGGGACTTCCCTGGTGGCTCAGTGGTTAAGAATCTGCCTGCCAATGCAGGGTACACGGGTTCAAGCCCTGGTCCAGGAAGATGTGAGCCACAACTAACTGAAGCCCACACGTCTAGAGCCCGTGCTCCGCAACAAGAGAAGCCACCGCAATGAGAAGCCCGCGCACTGCAAGGAAGAGTAGCCCCCACTCGCCGCAACTAGGGAAAGCCCACGCGCAACGAAGACCCAATGCAGCCAAAAATAAAAAAAAAAGCCTTATAATAAGTGGGGTATGATTAAAAATGGAGTATAACCTTTAAAAATTTTGGATCAGTATGTTGTGTGCCTGTAATTTATATGATATACATCAACTATACTTCAATTAGAAAAAGGACAAGAGTTTGGTCAGTAGGACAAGTGCTGCAGAAAAGCCAAGAAGGACTGAAGCGGGGCCAGTAGGAGGTCTCTGGAGACCAGGAGGCGAGGCTCTTCAGTGAACTGGAGGGGCAGTCAGACCGCAGTGGGAGGAGGAGTGAGTACCTGTGGACGGACTGGGGGAAGTGGGTGTAGGCTGTACTCCCAGGAAGCTTGGCTGGGAAGGAGAGGACAGTGTAATAAAATGAGGAGGCCATAGGTCGAGGAAGCTAGTTGGGGTGTCGTCATTTTTAGTTGAGAGGCTTGAGTAGAAAGAAAGAGTCTGGGCAGTCAGGATGCAGGTGAGGGGAAGGGGGTTGTTGAAGGGGATAAGCTGCCTTCCCCAGTGGAAGGGATGGTATTTGGACCGTAAGTGGAAGAGGCCTGCTTAGGAAGATGGCTTCTTGGAGAACAGATGGGGAGTGAAATCTGGAAGCATATACATGGTACAACAGGAGGTGACTGGGAGTGTGAGTCGGTGGCAGGTGGACTTGGATGGAGGAGGGTGTTTGCATGGATGGCGGGCGGGGTGTGGGCAGAAACCCGCAGAGGCAGAAGAGGGAATGCTGGTGTGCCTGGACAACCAGCTGGTGTTGTCGATGGGGCAGCTGGTGTCACCCTGTGGGTGTGGTGAGAGCCACGGCTGGAGAAGGAAGTTTGGCTGGCTCTAAAGGGCCTTGCTTGCCAGCCTGACGACTGTGGATTTTGTTTTCTGGGTAAGGAGTTGCAATTTAGGGAGGAGTAATGTAGTCTATGGTTTTGAAACCAATAGCAGTTTATGGCAGAGTTGAGAGAGAGACGGGGCTGTTGTCTGGGAGGCTATCGCAGTAACCTGTGTGAAGGTCGTTAGGGCTAGAAATAGGGCAGTTGCCTTGGGAGAGATGAGGATTCCAGAAGTTGACTGGGCAGATTGGCACCTGCTTGACTAGGTGAGGGAGGGAGAGAGGAAGGCGAGGAGGAAAAAGGAGTAGGAGGTGTGGAAAGCGGCTGGGAGGATGGCAGCACCGTTGTGGAAATAGCACAGGCAGAAGAGAAGCGGGTCTAGTGAGGAGAGGTGGGACAGTTCAGTTTTAGGCACATTTACAGAACATTTATGTGGTATCCAGCTGACAACCAGGACCAGGGGTCTGGAGCTCAGGAGAGAGGTCAAGCCAAGAGGCAAAGATTTGGAAGCATGAGATCATCATCCTTGAATTAGAAGTGGTTAAGATGTATTTCAAGGAACAAGAGAAAAATAAATCTTGATGTGGACTGTAAACGTAAACTTCTCAGACCATTGCAGTATATTTTTAACTTTCTTAGAATAAAGCCTTTGATGACTAGAATGTGGACATGCCCCCCAAATAGCTCAAAATTAACATGACAAGAAGATGTTAGGAAATATATTTAAGAAGTTTCGGTAGAAATGCTGGCATCTTGATAGTTTTTTCTTCTCCCATTAAAATCTGTTTCTTTAATCCTTTTATTCTTTTTGATGAGACGTCAGAAGACTGATGGGGACTACTTGGTTGTATTTTTGAAAAGCCTTTGAAGGTGAAATATACTGTCCTGAGCGTGGTATCATTGCATTTTGTTTCCTGGGTTTGGCAACGGTGGATACTTAATAATTAGGTAGTCTAATGCAGTGTCCAGGGATGGATTTTTTTAAACAACTGAAAAACAACTGAAAAACAACTGAAGTTGTTTATAGATATTTTTTAAAATTTATTTATTTATTTTTGACTGTGTTGGCTCTCTCTCTGTTGCTGCACGCGGGCTTTCTCTAATTGCGGCGAGCAGGGGCTACTCCTCATTGCGGTGGCTTCTCTTGTTGCACAGCAGGGGCTCTAGGCGCATGGGCTTCAGTAGTTGTGGCATGCAGGCTCAATAGTTGTGGCGCACGGGCTTTGTTGCTCCGTGGCATGTGGGATCTTCCCCGACCTGGGCTCGAACCCGTGTCCCCTGCCTTGGCAGGCGGATTCTCAACCGCTGTACCACCAGGGAAGCCCGGTTTATATTTCTTTTCAGGAAGTAGGCTGATTACAGTTTGCATTTAGCAAAATACTAAATGAGCCTTGCCTTGGGATCTCCCATAAAATCGACATTTTCCTGCTTTCCTTCCTAAAATGTATAAGCAGGTAATATTGCTGTTCTGTGGAAATGTTAATTACACACACAGAAGTAAATTCTGTAAATTTCTGGAATGTCCAGCAGTGTGGTGGGCATTCTAGAATTTGTGGAGGGATGTGAGTGATTATCCTCTCCTACTGCCAGCTACTCTCTGTCGAACTATCTCTACTACCATTTTGATTTAATGCCTAAGAGAGATTACTATGCCTGCTTTTCTGGTATCAGTAAACATTTATTGAGTGCCTGCTTTATACCCAGTTGCTGTGCTTGGCTATGGGGATTCAGAGAGGAATAAGCCAGTGTCCCTTCCCTCCAGAACACACTGTGCAGTGGAAAGTCATAAAGAGCTGTTGTGATTTTGTGACATAAAAAGAAATATGTATTTGTGCCTGGTTCAAGACTTCTAAAAACCCTTGGCATTTCCTAACTGTTAAGAGTGAGAAAAGTGAGAGGAATGTCTTTTTTTTTTTTTTTTTTTTTTTTTTTGCGGTACGCAGGCCTCTCACTGTTGTGGCCTCTCCCGTTGCGGAGCACAGTCTCCCGATG
>NW_006772326.1:416438-417992 GCF_000442215.2 Lipotes vexillifer
TTTTTTTTGCGTTACGCGGGCCTCTCACTGTTGTGGCCTCTCCCGTTGCGGAGCACAGGCTCCAGACGCGCAGGCCCAGCGGCCATGGCTCACGGGCCCAGCCGCTCCGTGGCATGTGGGATCCTCCTGGACCGGAGCACGAACCCATGGCGAACCCATGGCCCCTGCATCGGCAGGCAGACTCTCAACCACTACGCCACCAGGGAAGCCCAGGAGTGTCTTTTATTATTCATAATAAGTTCCTTTCAACCACCCTGAGTTTATGTTAACGAGATGACTTCTGGGAAGCCCCTAAGGTTTGAGGGGCTGGTTTCCAGGGGAACCAAGCACCTGATTCGAGGGTCTAGGGAGGGGAGAGGGGCTAGAGATTGGGTTCAATCACCAGTGGCCAATGAGTTAATCAATCATGCTTTCGTAATAAAGCCTCCATAAAAATCTTAACTGAAAGCGTTTGGAGAGCCTCCTGGTTGGTAAACAAGGACAGGTGCTGGGAGGGTGATGCGCATAGCCGCTCTTAGCCCTTCCCACACACCCTATCCTATGCTGTCTTCCATTTGGCTGTTCCTGAATTGTATCCTTTGTAAGAAACGGAATAGTAAGTAAAGTGCTTTCCTGAGTTGTGTGAGCCGTTCTTGCAAATGATCAAACCCCATTTGGGTGGTTATGGGAACGACCTGATTTACAGCCAGTCGGTCAGAAGCACAGGTGACAACTTGGACTTGCCGTTGGCATCCAGAGTGGGAAGGAATCCGTGTGGGCCTGAGCTCTTAGCCTGTGGGGTCTGCTAACCCCAAGGTAGATAGTGTCAGAATTGAATTAAATTGTAGGACACCCAGGTGGTGTCTGCAGAGAATTGCTTGGTGCAGTGGGGAACTCCCACAGAGCTGGTGTCAGAAGTGCAGTGTTGTAAGAAGTGGAGCAGAAAGTACAGAAAGAGTTTTCCTTTCAGAGACCATTGTGGATGCACAGGGAAGGGGGGTCCTGATGGTTGATAACAACAGTGGCTCATGTTTATGGCCTGATTACAGTGCATTTTACCTTGATTGCTTCATTTCATCCTCACACTGACCCAGTGAAGTAAGCATGGCTATTTTCTTTGTACAGAAGAGGCACAGAGAGGCTCAACAGTAGAGGAACCAGGAATAGAAACTGGGCAGTCTGGTGCGAGAACCCACACTTTAAAAAAAGTGAGGAAGAGAGTAGGGGGAGTGGCAGTCTAGTTAGGGTCACTCCGCCATGTGTGCAAAATCAGGGGAGGAGTGTGTGGAGCTTGGGCTGGGGGTAGGGGATGGTGGGAGGAGAAATCATAAGGTTAAGGTTAAATTAAGCCTGATGGGCTAGTCTGAGGTCAAGTAGTGGCAGGTGATGTTAGAGAGGGGGGTGGAGACCAGATTTTGAAAATAGGCTGTGTCTTGGGACTTCCCTGGCGGTCCAGTGGTTAAGACCCCGTGCTTCCACTGCAGGGGGCCCGGGTTCCATGCCTGGTTGGGGAACTCTGAGATCCCACACGCCACGCGGTATGGCAAAAAAAAAAAAAAAAAAAAAAAAAAAAAA
>NW_006772326.1:418099-428505 GCF_000442215.2 Lipotes vexillifer
TCGTGCCCCGGTCTGGGAGGATCCCACATGCCGCGGAGCGGCTGGGCCCGTGAGCCATGGCCGCTGAGCCTGCGTGTCCGGAGCCTGTGCTCCGCAATGGGAGAGGCCACAACAGAGAGAGGCCCTCGTACTGCAAAAAAAAAAAAAAAAAAAAAAAGAAAGGCAGTGTCTCCTTTTATATTAAGGTTTACCATGAAATTCCTAAAAGTATCCTTACAGTTTTGTGTCTATCGCACATTTACTGTGGACATTCAGAAGAAGCCTTTTGAATTTATAGCATTCTTATTTTCATCCCAATTGTACTCACTGTCATCTAAAAAATATGAGTACCATGTGGGTGGAAATTATAATCATGATTGTCGCTCACAACTCCAAAGAAGTTGGGGGTTTCTGTCCGCAAAAAAAAAAAAAAAGTCAGACGCTCACCCTTATTGGCACACTGAGATGGCTCAGATGTTTGCAGTAAGGATTATTGAGCACAGATCATGTGCAGAGTTTAGTACTACATGTAACTGGGTTATTAAATAGAAAGCGTCCTGCGCCCTCTCTATAAAGAACTCCGGGATTATATGGGGAGACCTACATAATAGGATGCAATTTGTGAATAGTAACAAATAGCTGTATAAATGAGCATAGAAGAGATTAAAATAAATACATTTAGGAGACATTTAAAGTAAACACGTTGTAATACTACCCCTGATCTATTCATCTGTGCAACTCCTGTTAAGCATGGGGGCACCGGGAAGCGGAATAGAAAAGGGCAGACCTAATCAGGAATACCTCCTGAAGGTTGTAGAAACTTGCTTGGATTTGGGTGTTGGAAGGATAAAAGCTCAAAAAATGTTGGAGTGGGCGTGTCTTTTATGTTTCTGTAGAGAAAGCACTGGTGTGTGTGTGTGGGGTTTTTTTTGGTGTGTGTTTTTAAAAGGTTTAGATTGCTTCCAAAACATATAATAAGTTTTATAGACTTATTTTCAGAAATGCCATGTGTGTCTCTAATTGAGGTTATCTCCAGGGGTAGGTGGTTAGTGAGTACTTTCTAGAATCATTACAGAGTGTTATCTGTGAGATTGGGATTGATCTTAAATTGGGATGTTCCTTCCCACTCTTCATAGTTATCAAATCAGATATTTCTGCTAGGGAATCCAAGGTTGTAATAGAAAAGGAAATTATTATTATTTTTTTTTTTGAAGTATGTGGGCCTCTCACTGTTGTGGCCTCTCCCGTTGCGGAGCACAGGCTCCGGACGCGCAGGCTCAGCGGCCATGGCTCACAGGGCCCAGCCGCTACGCGGCATGTAGGATCTTCCCGGACCGGGGCACGAACCCGTGTGCCCTCATCGGCAGATGGACTCTCAACCACTGCGCCACCAGGGAAGCCCCCGGAAATTATCTTTTAACTGTTATATTGTCAAAGTAAATAGTAATTTCTTGAAGCAGGTCGAAATGCTAGGAAAGAATGTTTTTCTTTTTACTATTGTAAAGTAATTCTGAATACAGTAATTATATAAAAGGAGTATGAATACCTTTGTAGCTGCCATCCAACTTAAAAGATAAGACACTGCAGATAAGAGTTGAACTCTGGGTTTCACCTCTGGCCCCATTTACTCTCTCCCTCCCTTTCTCTCCATTTCTTTTTTTACCACTGCCACCCATGTATTTTATATTTTTATACTACGGGTGTCTATGTAAATATTCATCATCAATAGTTAGTGTTAATTTTACATGTTTTTAAAACTTGTAGCTGTGGTGTCATGGTGCATGTTTTCATCTGTCACTCACTTCTGTTGTTCAACCTTGTTTTTGAGATTTTTGCTACTCTAGTTCATTCTTTTTAACTGCTCAACACACTATAGTGTATCCATTTTCCTGTCCATGGACATTTAATTATGATTTCCTCCCATTTTCCTCTAATACAAATGGTATTGCAGTACACATTTTTACGTGTGTGTGACTTTCTGTAGGTTATAATCCCAGGAGTGGACCTACTTAGTCATAGGGAAGGGAATGCATCTTCATGTTCTTTGGGTACGTTCCTCAGTCCCATCTTTGAAAGGGAAGCTTGAGGATTAGGACATTATTTCTTTTTAACTTGTATACTAATTTTCTTGTGTTAATGGTTTGTAACTTTTGGTGATTTATGTAAAGTTCCATTTAACTGAATAATGTATGGTTGCATATCTTCACCTAAGAACTATAAAAAAGAAATTCGTCAGCTCTATTTGTTTGATTACCAGTACCCACCTGAAGTTACAGTGAGTGTGGCTTGGTGGGGCAGGGGAGACTTTTTTTAAAAAATTTTTCTTTTGTATTGGAGTGTAGTCGATTAACAATGTTGTGTTAGTTTCAGGTGTACAGCAAAGTGATTCAGTTATACATAACATGTGTCTGTTCTTTTTCAAATTATTTTCCCATTTAGGTTATTACAGAATATTGAGCTGAGTTCCCTGTGCTATACAGTAGGTCGTTGTTGGTTGTCTGTTTTAAATATAACAGTGTGTACATGTCAAACCCAGACTCCCAATCTATCCCTCCCCCCAACCATTCCCCCTGGGGGAGACTGTTGAATAGATTATAACATTTTTTGGTGGTGTTTAAGTTTTATACAGTTTACTTGAAAATCTCTTTAAATTAAAAACATTCTGTTGAGGTATAATTAACGTACAAACATTATATTAGTTTCAGGTGTGCGAACATAGTGATTCAATATTTGTATATATTGCAAAATGACCACCACATTAAGTCTAGTTAACATTCATCACCGTACATAATTATGGAATTTTTTTTTTTCCTTGTGATGAGAACTTAAGATCTACTCTGTTAGCAGATATGCACTACAGTATTCACTACAGTCACCATGCTGTCCTGAATATCTCTTTTTAAATCCTCATTATGTCTCAGGGTGATCAAGTGGAAGGCAACAGGTGCCTGAATTATTAAACATGGCGTAAATCACGGTAGGATCTTTTTGAAATAACCTGGTATGCTCTCTTTGGGTGAAAGAATGTTCTTTTTTCTTATCATAGTCTTCCTGATCAAGCTGCCTACGTGTAATTTGTGGCTTCCAAGATACCCCTTGGACTGGGTTTTGGCTGATAATATCAGTTCCTTCATGTTTCTTCCGCCACTTTTTTTTTTTTTTTCCTTGCGTTATGCGGGCCTCTCACTGTTGTGGCCTCTCCCATCTGCGGAGCACAGGCTCCGGCAGTGCAGGCTCAGCGGCCATGGCCCACGGGCCCAGCCGCTCCGCGGCACGTGGGATCCTCCCGAAACGGGGCACGAACCCACGTCCCCTGCATCGGCAGGCGGACTCTCAAGCACTGCGCCACCAGGGAAGCCCCGCAACTTATTTTTTAGAACTTTTTTGTAACTCTCTTTTTAATAAGATCCTAAAACCATTTGCCATTATGGTTTAGTTGTTTATTTATTTCCTTCTGGCAGGAATCAGTAAGAAAGCTACTTCTCATGGCTGTTGGCCACAAGTTCTGTGATATGTCATTATTGACAGAGACCTCTTTTTTTCTAACTTTATTGATTGATTGGTTGATGTACAATATTGTGTTACAGGTGTACAATATAGTGATATACATTTTTTTTTGTCAGTCCCAAACTCCCTAACTATCCCTCCCCGGCCCCTGCCCGTCCCCCCTGCTAACCATAAGTTTGTTCTCTGAGTCTGTTTCTGTTTTGTAAATAAGTTCATTTGTACCATTTTTTTTTAGATTCTGCATGTAAGTAATATCATACAATGTTTCTCTTTCTCTGTCTAGCTTACTTCACTCAGTATGACAATCTCTAGGTCCATCCATGTTGCTGCAAATGACGTTATTTCATTCTTTTTAATGGCTGAGTAGTATTCCATTGTATATATGTACCACATCTTCTTTATCCGCTCCTCTGTCGATAGACATTTAGGTTGCTTCCATGTCTTGGCTATTGTAAACAGCGCCGCAGTGAATATTGTGGCGTATGTATCCTTTCGGACCATGTTTTTCTCCAGGTACATGCCCAGGAGTGGGATTGTAGGATCATATGGTAGCTCTATTTTTAGTTTTTTAAGGAACCTCCAAACTGTTCTCCATAGTGGCTGCACCAATTTACATTCCCACCAACAGTGTAGGAGGGTTCCCTTCTGACAGAGACCTTTTGAGCAACATAGACAATCTCCTGTTATTTCTACGATGAAGAAATGAGGGATAAACTTTGCATTTATGGATTTAATGTAGATCACTAGTTCATCTGAGGCTTCTGAGGGCCTTTTATATTCTCCTTCACTGTCCCGCTGGTTTAGACTTGGAACTTTAAAGTAGGTGATGGTCAAAACTGACACAAGTGGGAAATCCTGTGGATGTGGTATCCTATGAGTCTGTACCATTGTTGACACGGGGTTTGAGAAGTAACTGACTCCAAGGAATATTTAAGCAAGTAATCTGTTCTTGAATACCCGAATTTCTTTGGTCATGTAAAAGTACATAGTGATTCTTATTCCTATACCTGGAGCCATCTAATTACAATTATTTGTTGCAAATTATCTTTTCTACTGCATTAGGCTTCCTTGTAAGCTGATCAGAATGAGCTCTGGTTGACAGCTCAGCTGGTTAAATTGTTTGCTTTATCCTCTGACCTAGCACTTATTCTCAAAATTTATCCTTAAAAAAACAAAATTATGTAGGGACTTCCCTGGCTGTCCGGTGGTTAGGGCTCTGCGCTTCCACTGCAGAGGGCACAGGTTCCATCCCCGGTTGGGGAACTAGGATCCCACATGCCTTTCGGTGCTGCAAAAAAACCCCCAAAAACCCAACTATGTAAAGATCTCTTACAAGAAGCCTCATCAAAGTCTTGTTTTTAATAGTGGAAAATTTGGAAACAATTTAAAGGCCCAGCATCAGATTTGTCAGGTATATAGAGGTTCTACTGTTTTAAATTATTTGCAGATCACAGTGGTTAAAAGTGTGTGTGTGTGTGTGTGTGTGTGTGTGTGTGTGTAACAAAATTTACCATTTTAATCCTCTTTAAGTATATAATTAAATGGTATTAAGTGCTTTCACACTGCTTTGTGGCCAGGTTTCTTAATGGAGTTGATACTTGTAACTACAGCTTTCTTTGGGTTATTTTGGATATCAGAGAAGTTAATACATGTAAAAAGCTTAGACTGTGCCTGGTCCATTGTAAATATTCAATAAATATTAGCTATTTTTATATAAAAATAAAATGTATACATATATATTTATTCTTTAACGTAGCATATATAAGGTATACAACATGATGATTTGATATACGTAGTGAAATGATTACTACAGTCAAGCTAATTAACATGTGATTTCCTCACATAAGTACCATTTTTTTGATGTGTAATGAGAGCACCTAAAATCTACTCTCAGCACATCTCCTGTATTCAGTACAGTATTCTTAACTGTAGTCATCATCCTGTACATTAGCTCTCTAGACTTATCGTGTATAACTGCAACATTGTACCCTTTGACCGACAAACATTAGCTGTTGTTAAAGTATTCAGTATGCAGATATTCACGGAATTTTTTTAAATGGAAAAGATTTTTTTTTTTTTTTTTTTTTTTTTTGCCGTACGCGGGCCTCTCACTGCTGTGGCCTCTCCCGTTGCGGAGCACAGGCTCTGGACGCGCAGGCTCAGCGGCCATGGCTCACGGGCCCACCCGCTCCGCGGCATGTGGGATCTTCCCAGACCGGGGCATGAACCCGTGTCCCCTGCATCGGCAGGCGGACTCTCAACCACTGTACCACCAGGGAAGCCCTGGAAAAGGTTTTTAAAACAACATGTGTAGGACTTCCCTGGTGGTGCAGTGATTAAGAATCTGCCTGCCAATGCAGGGGACATGGGTTTGACCCCTGGTCGGGGAAGATCCCACATGCCACGGAGCAACTAAGCCCATGCGCCACAATTGCTGAGCCTGCGCTCTACAGCCCGTGTGCCACAACTGCTGAGCCCACGTGCCACAACTACTGAAGCCCACGCACCTAGAGCCCATGTTCCACAACAAGAGAAGCCACTGCAGTGAGAAGCCCGCGCACTGCAACAAAGAGTAGCCCCTGCTGTCGCAATCTGAGAAAACCCACACGCAGCAGCGAAGATGGCAGGATCTCTCTGGGTAATAGGTTAATCTCCTTTTGCTTCTGTGCTATTTTTCCTCCTATAATTGTCCTGTTTTTCTTTTGTAATATATAGAAAAAAATTTTTTGCATACAAATTTTTTTCTGGAGTCTTTGGGTAAAAACACCCAGAGGTTACTGGCAGGTTAATCCTAAAAAGAATAATTTGATTTTCCACTTTATCTCAGAGTTTCATTTGTTGTTGACTAATTTTGTAAATAAAGTTAAGGTTTACTGTGGCTTGCATACAGTTGTGTCGAAAATATGCTTTCATACAAAGGCCACTTCCTTAAGGGTATCCTTAAAATTGTATATCGTTTGTTAATCTTACTGTGGTATTTTGTTTTTCTTAACTATAGTTTCCTGTTCTTCCGATTTTGCATGTCAACATCGCTGAAAGTAAATATTTTGCTCTGCAGGGTTAGTAAGCCAGATGGAGTGGTGTTTCTAATTCAAGGAAATAGCCTAAACCGTCATCAGTTAAAATTGCATAAAAAGCCAGGTGTACTTTGATTAGAGTAAGGTAGAGAGCCAGGAATAGTCTAGATTCCCTGTGCCCATGCTGTTAAAACTGTTCCCGAAGTAAAGGTGGAGAGAATATAGGAAGGGGTGGGGAACCAAAGACCGAAACATTTCTCAGCAGGGCCATGTGTTAGCTTAGCAAATGTTGTTGTCTTCTTAATACCTGTTTATTTTATTGTATTTATTTTTTAAAACACGTATTTATTTATTTATTAATTTGGCCACGCCGGCAGCTTACGGGATCCTAGTTCCCTGACTAGGGATCAAACCCAGGCCCCGGCAGTGAAATCATGGAGTCTTAACCACTGGGCCGCCAGGGAATTCCCTTAATACCTGTTTAAACATCAGTAAGTTTTCTTCTCAGTTTTTAGTCAGATTGCCTTAGGCATATGTGCCATATTTGTCCTGACTTCTAGCATACCTTGGAATGCCCAGAGGCTTGTGTAGGTGCTGGTATGAGAAGCAAGGCCCAGACAGCTTGGGGATTTTCTTATGGATTCAGGTGGAATTGTTGATGGTTTGCATGCTTTGAGAGAGCTTCTCTGAGTTTATTCAAGAAATATTGAACACTCGTTGGGTTGAGAATTTTTGTGGGTTGGGCCAAAAGGGAGTGAAGGAAATGGACAAATAATTAACGCAAAGAGTTATTAAGTGATGAATATCGTGTACAATATTAATGAATGTGTACTGAATGAGTGAATTATTAAGTGATGAATAGGCACTGTATTAAGTGCTTAATTGTATTATCAGTTGCATCGTCATCACAGCAACCCTATGAGACAGGTACTATTATCATCTTCACCTATAAGAGAGAGTACATTAGGGAAGAATTTATCCTTTCTTAAAAAATATTTTCATCTTGAAAGTTTTTATGTACTTTTGGTATATATTCTGTTTTTGGGGGTCCTTTTGGCCACACAGCGTAGCACGTGGGATCTTAGTTCCCTGACCAGGGATGGAAGCCTCGCCCCTGCAGTGGAAGTGTGGAGTCTTAACCACTGGACTGCCAGGGAATTCCGTATATTCTGTTTCTTTCTCTTTTTTTAAAATAAATTTATTTATTTTATTTATTTTATTTTGGCTGTGTTGGGACTTTGTTGCTGCACGCGGGCTTTCTCCAGTTGTGGTGAGCCAGCGCTACTCTTCGTTGCGGTGAGCAGGCTTCTCATTGCGGTGGCTTCTTTTGTGGCGGAGCACGGGCTCTAGGCGGGGGCTCAGTAGTTGTGGCTCGTGGGCTCTAGGGCACAGGCTCAGTAGTTGTGGCGCACGGGCTTAGTTGCTCCACGGCATGTGGGATCTTCCCGGACCAGGGCCCGAACCCGTGTCCCCTGCATTGGCAAACGGATTCTTAACCACTGCGCCACCAGGGAAGCCCTATGTTCTGTTTTATAAAGTAAAACTTTTTATTACTAGCCCTCTGTCTTGCCATCTCTTATCAAAAGAAGAAAAAAGGATAAAGATTTTATTCCTGAGGTTAAGAATAGAGTATGTTGTATCTTCAGACACAGAAGCTTCATCTTTATTTGTGTAGATATTTGAATGTTAAAAATTGAGATATAACTAATGTAAAGTAAAATATACAAATCTTAATGGTCCAGCTTAATGCAAGTCTCTCCGTGTGCCTTCCTGTCTCCATCACCAACTATCACCCAGATCAAAATACAGTACATTCTGCCACCCCAGAAGGTTCCTTCGTGTCCATTCCCAGTCAGTAATCTCCTTGTTCCTTGGCTAAAACCAATATTCTGACGTCTGTCCCTGTAAATTAACTCTGCTTCATCTTGAACTTCATATAAATGAAACCGCGCACTCACTATGCTGTCTTTTGCCCAGTGCAATATCATGTGATTTATCCATGTTGTAGCATGTGTCAGTAATTCTTTATTGCTCTGTGGTATTCCGTTGTATGAATGTGTCATAATGTGTCCATTTTCTTCATGAACATTTGGATTGTTTTCAGCTGCTTTGAACATTATTGTAGTACATGTCTTTTGATGGACATATGCCCTCATTTCTCTTGGGTATATAATGAGGAGTGGAATTGCTGTGTCATGGGGTGAGTGAGTGGCTTTAGTAGATATGTATTCTGACATGGTTAGACCAATGTAAATGCTCACCAGCAATGTATGAGAGTTCCTTTGCTGCACATCCTTGCCCACAGTTTTTTTTTAGATGTTTGAATTTTTGCTGCATCTTCAAGTACAGAGCTTGGGAGAAGTTTGCTGATTGCTGCAACTTGGATAAGATAAAGATAAATTAACAATATACAATCAGCCATAAGATTTTGCTCAGCAACTTATTCAGATGTAGTGGTTGTTTAAATGACAGTTGAAAAAAGGTTGGTTGCACCCCATCCATCCACTTTTTCTTTAAATCAACTTTGTCAAAATTCTAGCCCAATTATGCTTATGTTTTTCCAGGATAAGAGACTCATCATTTTCCCCCTCGTTTTCATGCTGAACTATTAAAATTACTTTACTTAAAATTCTTGTAGGAAACCTCGTACTTCAGAAGGGATCAGTGTTTGATCTCTCTCCTTTCAACACATATTTCTTCTATTGATACGGAATGAAAGACCCAGGAAAAAATGTGTACATTTTGACAATCTAATAATATAGTTGTTGCAGCTTCTGTTGAGGGCCTCCTCTGGGCCAGGCTCTGTTCTAAGTGATTTGTATTCTTTAGCTCCTTTATTTTCCATCACAACCCAGTGAGGTGTACTTACTATTCTCATTCCCATTTTACAGATGAGGGAACTAAAGCCCCGGGAGGTTAAGTAAGTCGCCCAGGTTTATCCAGTAGTAAGTGCAGAAGCTGGAATTTTAATCTAAGTCTATCTAGCTTACAATGAGCAAAATTAGCCTCCCTCCTTATTATTACTAGTTTGTCAATCATTAACTAAATGATAGATCTCTACATAGTTACGATTTACTAACTCAGTTTTTCTTTTTAACCGAACATCCCCCTTCTTATCCCCATCTTGGCAAAAGATAAATGAAGCCCGTATTTTTTTATTCACAAGATTAATTGTTTTTAGGCCCTGCAAGGAATATATGAAACAGAATGAGCAGGAAATAGGTCCAGTCTTCAGCAGTGCTGTATGTAGTCCCCAAGATGAGAGATGCATATGACTGACCGTGCCCTAGAAAGTGTGTGACATGGATGAAGAGCTGTGACTATCGAGGTACCAGGCTTTGTGTAGGAGATGTCTGGCCTGCGCTTTGAAAACTCGCTGGACCTTGGACATGTGGGCACTAGAGGCTGGGCCAGGAGGAATGGGGGGGTGGAATCTGTGCCACAAGTTGCAGATACTCGTGTTTGATGGGGCACGAGTTATGTGTCAGGCATAAACTTGGCGAGTAGTGGCCTCCCAGATCCTGATCAGGTCAAGGAGGCTCTTGAATGTCTGGCCGACCAGCCTTTTGAGGTATTCCCTGCTTTGGGAAGATGAGTGTGGGCAGCGGTATGGCAGCATGTGGAGGTGGAGAAGCCTCTGGAAGGTTTGCAATAGGATGTCAGCCTTGTGGGATGGAAGGTCAGGAGGGAGACCTGTGCTGGAGAAAATAGACACAGAACTGCTTGTAGGAGTTGTGGGAGTGGACGGAGGCTCCTGGCTAGCTCTCTAGAGGAGGGGTGTTAACCAAGGGTGGGTGTCAGAATTGTTCATAAAACTCTTGCAGATACACAGGCCTGGGCTGACCTCGGAGCTTCTGATTGGTGGTTCTGGGATGGATTTTTTTTTTTTTTTTTTTTTTTTTG
>NW_006772326.1:428515-434833 GCF_000442215.2 Lipotes vexillifer
ACGCGGGCCTCTCACTGTTGTGGCCTCTCCTGTTGCGGAGCACGGGCTCCAGACAGGCAGGCTCAGCGGCCATGGCTCACGGGCCCAGCCACTCCACGGCATGTGGGATCTTCCTGGACCGGGGCATGAACCCATGTCCCCTGCATTGGCAGGCGGACTCCCAACCACTGCGCCACCAGGGAAGCCCTGGGATGGATTTTAATAGGAGCCTCTGCTTATTCTAATGCACTTTCCTTCCCCACCCTGCAGGTTAGAATCTGAGGAAAACGGGTCTGGGAGGCCCCTTTAGGACCCACTCACATCTCAGGGGCAGGAGAGTCAGAAGACAGAAATTCTTCTGTCTTGAGAGGCAAGGGAGCAGCGTTAAATATCTCCAAAAAGGCCTTGTTTCCAAAGTGGTCATGCTGTTGCTGTTCAAACACTTCCAGAGCTTGCCAACTTCCCAGGCAGCCATTTTTGGACAATTTTGAGGGAAAAGCTTTTTGGTGAAATAAGCCAAAGTATCTCCTTGTATAGCTTTCACAGGGTGGGCCTTCCCTGCAGGGAGCACAAGGCTGGTCCTGCCTACAAGTGATTCTCTTTATGGTTATAAAGACAGTTTTCACATCTCCCCAGTTTCCCTTTTTCCTACCCTAGACACCACCAGTGTACTCTCGTGTTGTTTTCAGAGTCTTCATTATTATTACCCCTTTGAGACTGTTCCTCTTTGTCACTGTTGTTCTTCAAAAAAGGCCTCCCCGCATTTAGGCATTTTGACCTGCACAAAATAGAGGGGGCCGTTTATTCCTCTCTTGTTATATAGGTAATACACTTCTGCAATTTTTCTTCCCCCTGAGGGAGTGGAGGGATCCCAAGTACAGACCCTTAAATGTACATTTAATTTCATCTGGGATTCATCCTGTTCTTTGAGCCTGTGGATCTTAACTGTGTTAGCTGGCCCACCTTCCCAGATGTCCTTTTGCCAATTTGATAAGCAAATTTGATCCTCTCCCAGCAGAAGAGGAAGCAGGCCTCAAAGTCAGGCTGAGGTAGCCACACCTGGATATCTTTATCACATGACCTGTGAGTTCAGTTAGGAGCTGACAGAGCAAATGCTAATATCTAATCAATGCTGACTAATATATCACTTCACACCAGTCAGAATGGCCATCATCAAAAAATCTACAAAAAATAAATGCTGGAGAGGGTGTGGAGAAAAGGGAACCCTCTTGCACTGTTGGTGGGAATGTAAATTGATACAACCACTATGGAGAACAGTATGGAGGTTCCTTAAAAAACTAGAAATAGAACTACCATACGATCCAGCAATCCCACTACTGGGCATATACCCTGAGAAAACCATAATTCAAAAAGAGATGTGTACCACAATGGTCAGTGCAGCACTGTTTACAGTAGCCAGGACATGGATGCAACCTAATTGTCCATTGACAGATGAATGGATAAAGAAGATGTGGCACATATATACAGTGGAATATTACTCAGCCATAAAAAGAAACGAAATTGATTTATTTGTAGTGAGGTGGATGGACCTAGAGTCTGTCATACAGAGTGAAGTAAGTCAGAAAGAAAAAAACAAATACCGTATGCTAACACGTGTATATGGAAGCTAAAAAAAAAAAAAAAGTTCTGAAGAACCTAGGGCCAGGGCAGGAATAAAGACGCAGATGTAGAGAATGGACTTGAGGACAGGGGTATGGGGAAGTGTAAGCTGTGACGAAGTGAGAGAGTGGCAGGGACATATATACACTCCCAAACATAAGGTAGATACCTAGTGGGAAGCAGCCTCATAGCACAGGGAGATCAGCTCGGTGCTCTGTGACCACCTAGAGGGGTGGGATAGGGAGGGTGGGAAGGAGGGAGACGCAAGAGGGAAGAGATATGGGAACATATGTATATGTATATGTATAGCTGATTCACTTCGTTATACAGCAGAAACTAACGCAACAGTGTAAAGCAATTATACTCCAATAAAGGTGTTAACAAAAAAATCATCCTCATAAAAAAAAAATACTGAGTTGAGCTCCGGATGCTAACATAAAAAAATTGCTTTTGTACCCTAGGAGATGTTTACCAGGAAAGGAGTTTTAGGGGTCTTGCCTTTTCCTGCACCTTAAAGAACCAATTGCACTAGAGAGATTTACTGTTGTAGGTGTTTCATATAGATTCTTACACAGTTCTGCTTCAAATATATTACGTGCATTGGAACGTCCCTGCACTGGATGTTTACTTTTAGTCACACTGTTCTGCAAACTTTATATGACTCGGGCATATGTCAGATGGTTTGTGCGGCTAGTTCTTCTGCTTCTACTGCTGTTGACACTGATTTCTTACATGCTTTTAGATTAGTGTCCAAGAGGTATTTGCTATATGTGCTTGGCTGCATTTGATATAAATAGATTTCAGGTCGGTGTTGGAAAGTGCCCTATAACCATATACAGAGCTAACTTATTAAGGATAATAAGTTTCAGACACTTAAATCTAATAATAGCAAAAGCAATCTCTTAACAGGCTGTGCTCTCTGATGCCCCTTCATTTTTATTTTTTTAAAGTACTGACTAAATGTCAGGAACTTTGGCAGCTTACCTAATTTAAGGCCCAGGATGTTTGGAGAGGCAATAAAAATGATAATGACCATGGTGCCTTAAGAGGCATATATTGAGAGTTACTTTTAAGGTACCATTTAATGTTTAATTGTAGACTTGGTGATTGTTATGTGTAAATTATTAAACATTCTTTTTTTTTTTTTTTTTTTTTTTTTTTTTTTTTTTTTTTTTTGCGGTACGCAGGCCTCTCACTGTTGTGGCCTCTCCCGTTGCGGAGCACAGGCTCTGGACGCACAGGCTCAGTGGCCATGGCTCATGGGCCCAGCCGCTCCGCGGCATGTGGGATCTTCCTGGACTGGGGCACGAACCCGCGTCCCCCGCATCGGCAGGAGGACTCTCAACCACTGCTCCACCAGGGAAGCCCTATTAAACGTTCTTGCTTTGAATTATTGGAAGTGCGAAGACAGTTTTGAAGTTTGCTACAAGTTAGTTGGTGGTTAGTTATAGATTACCATGCTTTTCAGTATAACAGCAAGTTTCCTTTTCTTCACTTATTGAATAGAGATGAGGAAGGGTGGTATCTTAGCTAAAAACTAGAAGACAGAGTTTCTAATGGCAGAATAAACATTGTAATCTTACGGTTTCTTGAATAATGTAATTTTCTGAATAGATAGTGTATTTTTATTTTGCTTTATAGAAACCCATCTGTGACTTCTTTAAAGACACTTCCATTTTTAAACCTTCTATATCTTTCAGTGTGTGCTATATATATATAGCACAGTGTTTTTCTTCATGGCAGGTGCTCAGACTTTTTAAAACACACATCCCCAGACCATGGTTTACAGGCATTATGTCCATTTTGTAGAGGAGACAGATTAATTTATTTGCCTGGCCAGTGCTTGAGCGGCACTCAGACTCGGAGACCGTCCAGTACTGAGATGAATGAGGCCTTTGCACTTTTCACTTAGTGTTGTCTTTTGCTGCCTCTTACCTCCAGGAGAGGTCCTTAAATATATGATGGAATTATGTCAAGGTTATCACAGTAATTCCATACTTATATTACGTAATTGTGCAGTGCTTGGAGATCTTTGTTTCAGTATGTAATTCTCTTACCTTTGAAGTCCTGGCATCTTCAGCAACCACCAGCATGCCTACGGAGTGATGTCTGAGGATGATGACCCAGCTCAGGTTGACTTGGAAGGATCACCAGGTTGGCGGAGGGCAGTTTTTAGTGGAGCTCCTTTTCTGGATCATGTGCAAGTCCATTTTGGAAAAAGATCTGCCTGCTCCGGTGCCAGATGGTAGTTTTTCCTCTGTCAATTAGTAGCACCAGAAGGAGTCATTTCTACCTGGGCATAGTGATCTTGCCGATGGTGTGACTAATTTTTAATTAACAATCTATATTCTACCTGGAATGAATTCGCCAAGATTGCCTTCTCTCATTTCCAAGTAAATGATTTCAGTAAGTGTCCTGGACTCCTTTCTTGCAGTGTTAACTTCTGTGAATGCTATTGAAAAAAAATTACTTATTTGCTAAGATTAATTGACTGTCAAGAACAAATGAGACCAGTACCTGTCCCAGGAGGAATCAGCTCCCACAAGAAATGAGGGTAAGGGGAGATTTTAAATTCAGAACTGGTTCATGGGGGCTTCCTTGGTGGCGCAGTGGTTGAGAGTCCGCCTGCTGATGCAGGGGACATCGGTTCGTGCCCCGGTCCGGGAAGATCCCACATGCCGCAGAGCGGCTGGGCCCGTGAGCCATGGCCGCTGAGCCTGTGCGTCCGGAGCCTGTGCTCTGCAATGCGAGAGGCCACAACAGTGAGAGGCCCGTGTACCGCAAAAACAAAACAAAAAACAAAAAAACTGGTTCATGGACGGAGCCCATGCTGTCCTCTAAGCAACACTGGTATAGATCCACAGAGGTTTTGAAATCGACAGAATGCTCACAATTTTTTTATCTAGTATTTAGCTGCCTGTGATTATGAGTAAATAATTAGCCTTTTTTTGTTTTTTTAAAAGCTGTGATGTCCCATGTCTTTGATATTGCTTTATTTAAGAGGACACAGCATCAGAACTTTAAAGCACGCATTACCAATTGATGTGTCATTTCATAGCCTGTACTGTCATTATTGTTGGGAGAGAGGCTGGACTCTCCATAGAACAGGTGGGCAGATCTAGTCTCCCGTGGTGTCGGTGAGGCAAGGCCCAGAGAAAAGAACACTGGACGTTCTGCAGAGGAGGCCTCTCCCGAAATGCTTATCTTAGCCACTGTTACTGCTTTAAAATTATTTAATTGTAAAAAACGCAACAAAAACAAGTTACTTTTTTAGGAACATACTTTTTTAAAAATCATAAATTCTTTTATTCTTAACTAGAATCCAAGTTATTGGGGGAGGAAGAGATCTTGGGATAAGCCTAGCAACAAAATTTCTGAACACAGTGTTTACTGGAAGGAATTATTTTTGAGGTTATTTGTGGTATATGTATATATGCATTTGACAGTAGTAGACAAGTATTTATGGGACTTTCAAGTGCCTGCTAAGGACTTTGGGAGATGTGGAAGTAATATAAGACTATCAGCTAGAGACAAAGTTTAAGATCGTATTAATGGGAAGGAGTGAGGTGCCAACTACTAAGGGGTATAGGCTTTCTTTTTGGGTTGATAGAACTGTAAACTTGGATTGTGGTGATGATTGTACAGCCTTGTGAATATACTAACACCATTGACTTGTATGCTTCAAATGGGTGGATTTTATGGTATGTGAGTTATATCTCAATAAGGGTGCTTAAAAAAAGATCTTATTAATGAGTTCACAGTGCAAAGATTCCAATATTGCCCGTGACTTCCTGCTCTCCTTTTTCCATTCTCCAGCTCTCCCAAAGTAGTTGAGATGAAAGATAAAAAAGACCAAACACTCTTCTCTTCTGGTGGTGGGGATATGCTGAGTGAGTGGCCCCAGATCTGTGCAGTGAAAGTTGTTTACACAAGCCTTGAGGCTGTAAGCCCAAGAGATAAGAAAAATCTGGCTGAAGGCCCACTCAGGCAAAAACTGACCAGAGGAATAGGCCTGGCTGCCTGCTGGGAAATCTGGGGTTTCCTGAAACTGGTCCCTTAATTTGTGGACAGTGCTAGGCCGTCAACAAAATAGTAGTGCAAAGTAAGAGTAAAATTGTGGCACGTGCAACAACATGGATGCTAAGTGAAATATGCCGGTCACATAAGTGTGTTTCCACCTCGGTGAGGCACCTAGAGTCGTCGGATTCATAGAGACAGAATGTGGAACAGTGGTTGCCAGGGCCTGGGGCGAGGGGAGCATGGTGAGTTAGTGTTTAATGGGTAGAGTTTCAGTTTGGGAAGATGAAGATATTCTGGAGATGGATGGTGGTGATGGTTACCCAACGGTGTGAATGTGCTTAATGCCACTGACCACTTAAAATGGTTAGAATGGGGACTTCCCTGGCGGTCCAGTGGTTAAGACTCTGCACTTCCAATGCAGGGGAAGTGGGTTCCATCCCCGGCCGGGGAACTAAGATCCCACGTGCCGCACAGCCAAAAAAAGAAGGTTGGAATGTTATAAGTTCAGTGTTATGTTGATTTAACCACAATAAAAAAAATAAAGTGAGAGGGAAAAAGGAAGAGACAGGGTATTTGGATTCTCTACTAGACTGGACACCTTTTTTGGTGGCCTTGCCTCTGCTGCTGTCGTGTGTGTGTGTGTGTGTGTGTGAGAGAGAGAGAGAGAGAGAGAGAGAGAGAGAGAGAGAGAGAGAGAGA
>NW_006772326.1:434910-461500 GCF_000442215.2 Lipotes vexillifer
GGAGAGAGAGAGAGAGAGAGAGAGAGAGAGAGAGAGAGAGAGAGAGAGAAAGGGAGAAAACCCAGGTCCACTTTCTTTCTGATCCTTCCGCCAGCCCCTCATGCAGCATCCCCTGTGTTCCAGAAGCTGGGCTGGGCACTGGAGGACAAAAGTGTGCCCACAAGGCATGTATAGTGCAGAAGGAGGTTGGGAGAGGTGCATTTGCTTTTTTCTTTTTAATGTGGCATTGCCTTGTGCTCATCTGTGGTAGGAAGTGTGGGTGGCACTATTTAGGTAGTATGGGATGGGGGTGGGGTGGGGCTGACTGTAAGATGGCTGGAAGCCTAATTTAAAGTGGTAAAATCAGCTTGTGGCTGAAATTTGATAGTTGCAGAGGTACTCTTTGAAAAGACACAGTGTCTCTAGAAGAGTAAGACTTGTTGCTAGCTTAAAAATTCTTCGTGGAGGAAAG
Organism: Lipotes vexillifer; assembly: GCF_000442215.2. Classification (NCBI taxonomy): domain Eukaryota; kingdom Metazoa; phylum Chordata; class Mammalia; order Artiodactyla; family Lipotidae; genus Lipotes; species Lipotes vexillifer. Next base: position 435,362 of record NW_006772326.1, read on the forward strand.
AATTCCTCATGGTGCTGGAGGAACCACCAGGATGATGGTGAGGTAATCCATCTGATGGCTACTCTTTCCTGAGGTAACAGAAGACAGACACAGCTAATTTTCTTTCTTGAATAAATTTATTTATTTATTTTTGGCTGCGTTGGGTCTTTGTTGCTGCAAGGGCTTTCTCTAGTTGAGGCAAGCCGGGGCTACTTTTCCTCGCCTTCGTGGGCTTCTCATGGCGGTGGCTTTTCTTGTTGTGGAGCACAGGCTCTAGGTGCGCGGGCTTCAGTAGTTGTGGCACACGGGCTCAGTAGTCGTGGCACACGGGTTCTAGAGCACAGGCTCAGTAGATGTGACGCACGGGCTTAGTTGCTCCGCGGCTCCGTGGGATCTTTCCGGACCAGGGCTTGAACACGTGTCCCCTGCATTGGCAGGTAGACTCTTAACCACTGTGCCACCAGGGAAGTCCCCAAAAGATTACTGTTAATTAAAGAAAACCAGACCTCTCAAGTTAGTGCATTTAGCGCTTTTCTATGTATGGGAAGATGCAAGAGTCTGACTCACTGACATAATTCCGTTGATGTGCACCTCAGCTATCCACAGCCTGTATCCTGTGCTTTCCCATCCTGAGTCCCCTCAGGGTGCACCACTGGGGGTGCCGCAGCAGCGGCTGAGGGCTTGCTGGCCACAACATCCTTTGTTTACTGATACAGTAGGCAGGCGACATTCTTTGTCCACAGCGGTGATAACATTTTTTTAGATAAAATTATCTGACTTATCTGCTATGTAGCAGGTTCTCAGAAAGAATCCTTTCTATGGATGTTATGCCCACCAAAACCTACTTGTTTCTTTTGTTCAGAAATGTTTACTGAGCACCACCTGTGTACTAGGACTTGCCCTCTGCCCTCGGGACTGGATCCCAAAACAGAAAAATCTCTGTCTTCAGGGAGTGCAGATTCTTGTGGGTGAGGCAGTAATAAATAAGATGACTAAATATATGATATATATATATTTTTTTTCTCTAGGAGTATACTTTTCTATCTCTCTGTGTAAAGTTTTCTATCTCTAGTTGTATACTCTTCTATCTCTACGTGTATAGTCTTCAATCTCTAAAAGCATCATCTTCTATCTCTAAATGTAAAGTCATGTATCTCTAGTTCTATAGTGTTCTGTCTCTAGGAGTATACTCTTCTATCTCTAGGGGTAAAATCTTTTATCTCTAGTTGTATAGTCTTCTAACTCTAGTTGTAAATCTTCTATCTCTAGAAGTATTATCTATCTCTAGCTGTACAGTCTTCAATCTCTAAAAGCATCATCTTCTATCTCTAGTTGTAAAGTCTTCTATCTCTAGTTGATATATGATATTTTAAATAGTGGTGAGTGCTGAAGAGAACCGAGTGAAGCATGGAAGGTGAGATATGGGGTGTGGGGGTGGGGGTGTGGGTGGGAGAAGGCGCACTGAATTATTTAACCTGTAACGTAGCTGCGTGCTGCTTCCGTGTCTAACGGGGTCCTTAGGCTCTAGCTGGAGGCCAGCACTCACCCCTCTGTAGAAGTGGAAATTCCTTGCTGTCCCTGGCGTGGTGTTTCTGGGAGAAGGTGGGTTCTGGATCTTGCTTGGCTGGGAATGAGGGCTCCACAGCAAGGTTTAAGGTTTGAGAGGTGTGTGTGCGTGTGTGTGTGTGTGTGTGGTCTTTGGATATCCATGGAGAGTGCTTAGAATAGTGTCCAGCATTCAACAAATTTTAGCTGTTATATGTTAACAATGTGTTGTGTCTTCTGTTATAAAACTCAAAGCTTTAAATAGAAACTGGAGGGACCACTTTCTTGGGAAAAAAAGTGCCCAGTGCTAGCAGAAGTAATTACGTAAGTTCCAAATTTGGAGCAGAGATGTAATGTTGACTGCCCCCACTCCATCCTTCCCACACTGGTACTTCTCTTTTCAAACACCCCAGTCTTCTCTCTTCCTCCCCCTTTCATCCCCTGGGGCCATTTTGGAGAAATAGGTTTTTAAAGCAGGAACCACAGTTAATATTTGCGACAAAGGCCGCCTTGTGTGATTATCTACTGAATCAGTAGGTAAAAGGAAGAAACTTTTCAAAGAACAATCAGGTTTCTAAATATGTATATGGATAAAGAGAAGAGGATAACAATCTAGTAAAGATGTGGTGCGTGCTGACTGGTGAAAAAAGAAGATGCAGTGCTTTGTTAAACTTTGGCCGTCTCTCGTCTAGTGGCTAAATGTGGGTTTTAGAAAATACAGAATTCCATTTAGGAGTGCAAGCTTATTCTGTGTGGTTTATACCTGCAATTTCTCATTACTTCTCACTGTCCTTGACAGTGTTGTTTTTTAGTTTAAGGAGTATGGATTTCTGGTTTTAAAAGTTATACTGGAAACTTTATTGAAGGCTACTGCTAAATCATCTTCTAAATCAGAAAAGCACTGAAGTATTCTGGAAAATTTCAGAATTCGCATGGATCTGGGTTAGAATGTCAGCTCCCCTCTTAGCCAGTTGTATAAAATTTGGGCAGATTAATCTCTCTATCTCAGTTTTCTCACATGTGTAATGATTTCTCCATCTTTTTTTTTTTAATTCATTAATTAATTTATTTATTTATGGCTAAGTTGGGTCTTCGTTGCTGCGTGCGGGCTTTCTCTACTTGTGGCGAATGGGGCTACTCTTCGTTGCGGTGCGCGGACTTCTCATTGTGGTGGCTTCTCTTGTTGCGGAGCACAAGCTCTAGGCACGTGTGCTTCAGTAGTTGTGGCACACCGGCTCTGTAGTTGCGGCTTGCGGGCTCTAGAGCGCAGGCTCAGTAGTTGTGGTGCATGGGCTTAGTTGCTCCGTGGCATGTGGGATCTTCCGGACCAGGGCTTGAACCCATGTCGCCTGCATTGGCAGGTGGATTCTTAACCGCTGCACCACCAGGGAAGGCCCTCACATGAGTAATGATTATTATTATCTCACAGGTTTGTTGTGATGATTGAATGGATTAATATATGTGTGAGTTTTTGGCACAAGGTAGATGCTAAAATTTAACCTGATTTATCTGACTTCTGTCAGAACTAGTTTGTTCATTCTTAATATTGATTTTGAGAGCCCTCAGTCAGACTGCCCAATTGACAGACGTTAATTTTTAATGTTAGCTTTTCAATTAATGTTATTATTAAACACCAACTTTAATAATAATAGTACTAGTAATGATGGTAGCCAGCCATCATTATAAGGTGCTTTGTGTGTGTTATCTTGGTTACTCTGAACAAAGACCACCTGAGGCCAGGTATTTATATCGTGTTCATTTTGCAAACAAGAAACTAAGGACAAGAAACTGAGGCGGCTTCGTGAGATTAAGAGATTTAGAAAGGAAGGAAGGAAAAATGTTATGTTAAAAGATTGATCTTTATTGATCAAGATAACATCTGAGCAGAAAAGTAGTGGGAGGTTGCTTATGCAAGATAGCATTTTGAAGCAGTCAGCCTTTTGCAGGGCAGAAGCCCAGTCCTCCTGTGGCTACAACGTGGAACCACTGTTTGTTTCATGCATACAGTACTGGGCCCTTTGAATGCCGATTGAATGGAATCCTAAAGGTCTGGTGTATTAGTCTTCCTGAAAATTCCCAGGAAGTTTCTAGCTTTGCTTTCTCCTAAATTGATTTGTTCCCCTGGGAAATAACTGGATTACTGCTGATTACTGTCAGTTCTCACTGGAATGAGAGAGAGTCCAGCCTATAATCTCTGTTTTGCAGGAAAGGAAATCGGTTGGAAAACAACAGATAGGCCTGCCCAGGGTGTCTGGTGACCAAGCTGAGATGTGCATGATTTCTCTCACTTGCTCTCTTCCTCCAGGATTGCTGAGGTTCTCCAGGCCGTTGGGAATTTGTGGTGAATCAGCGGTTGCCTGTCCTTAAATTTAGCAATTTAGAACTTTTGATATACCCAATGCTCCAGTTACCTGCAAATGAAAAATTTAAAGTTCTAGAACGTGGCATTGCTCCCCACATTTATACTTGTGCTTATTTCTCTCTTTGAATGCCAACATTTTAGTGAATACGCAGAGAAATTATTTTTGGCTGTGTTGGGCCTTCGTTGCTGTGCGCGGGCTTTCTCTAGTTGTGGCGAGGGGGTCGGGGGGGAAAGCTCACCACAACAGCATTATGAAAATAAGTCCAAAGGGACATAACAAACCAAGGTAAGAACGTTGACTGGATCAAAAGCAGCTATAAAAGATATTTGTGGGACAAATAAGGAACTCTGAATATGGAATTGATATTGGATGATGAAACGAAATTATTGATTTTCTTAGGTATGATAATAAGGGTGTTTTGATTATGCAGGAGAATGACCTTATTCTTAAGATGTTCATGCTTAGGTATGAAGGGGTAGAACGTCATTATGTCTGCAATTTAGAAATGATTCTGCAAAACATAAATCTCACCCCCTACACAGCGGTGGCATTAAACCCACTGAGGGCAGTCACTGCACCGGCCGGAGTGCCTGACACATGGTGACATGCACAGTAACTGTTGCTGAGTGTGGGAGTTCATTACAGAGAAACTGGCCAGCACTGCCACCTCTTCCCTTACACTGAGCTCCTCCAGGGTCCGGTCTGTCTTTGAGCCTTCCCCAAGCACCTTGCACAGTGTCAGGCACTCATTAATCTCTGTTAAAGGAATGGGGAAAATGCTCAACTAGTATTGACATGATAGCAGTGACCATCTGAAAGTGGGTTGCTTTTTCCTTGCAGACTCGCTGACTGGCAGGAATCCAAGGACGAAGGAGAATCTGTCTAGTTCAAGGGGGCGTTTTTAGGGAAATGAGGCTGAGTTAGTAACAGATCTGGAGAAGGAGCTGCAAGGTACTGGGTGATGCAGCCGAAATCCCCAAGACTGATGTATTTTTGCAGAAAATAAGCAGGTGCCCTTGTGCATCGTGAAAGCTGAGCTTTCTGGAACTTCCCATTGTTAACTTTGGAATTTGGTTTGGTCTTAGGCTAGGCTAGTTTTTAGGTTTTAAGAGCATAGGGTAGACCTGCGGTTGCTCTCAGGTTATGAAACGTGATTAAGCCCCTTCTTGGGTGGTACTGGGAAGGGAAGGAAAACAGCATTTTGTCCAGATTTATTGCCTGTTGCTCATGTGTGTTTTACATTGTTCAGTGTTTTCTCAAGACATGCAGTGAGAAGTTCAGTGAGAAGTTTCTTCCCCAAGTACTAAGCAAATACTTGTGGTATTTAGGTATAGAATGGAGTTAGTTACAGATTGCCTAATGCCGATTGTTTATTTTCTGTTTTAGGATGAAAGAAATGGGACACAAAGAGGGAAAACCATTTTTTATTTGTTACAAATTTGAAATCTTCCTCCCTCCCTCCCTTCCCCTTGTCTTTCTTTCTCTTTTTCTTTCTAACTACCGATAAGTCAGAGTGGTTAACTGAAGCAAACTCTAAACATACCCTTTAGCAGCATGCTAAAGTATTTTCTCTTTGTCTAAAATTAGCTGATTTGAGCTAGGCGCTCTGGTGTTCAGAAGCCTTCCATCAGGAGCCTCCAGCCCCTCCTCTCTGGTTTTAAGAGCTCTGGATAGCGTGTTTGATGGGGAAGCAAACTGGGAATGACTTTATCTTTTGCAGAAGAATTTGCAAATATCTGAGGCAGGTTCCGCCTTAGATCCCACCTCCTCCAGGGAGCCTTCCCCAGAGTTTTCTCTCCTGCACTCTCTTTTGGACCATCTGTCACCTTATCCTTCACTAAAACCACTTTTCATGTCCCGCCCTGCCCTGAAGGGCAGATGCTGTGCTCTGCTTACTGTCCTGTCTCTGTGCCTCACACAGCTGTTGGCTAAATATTTATGTGCTTGGCAGATATTTGTTGAATGCTAAAATTGGTCCGTTGACTAAGCAGATAGAAAGGAAAATACTACTTGGTGGTGAGGTTGAGCAAGAGACTTTGTCTTTTCACATGAAAATTAAGAAGGAAGTGGGGATAGAAAAGAAAGTGGGAGAGAAACTAGTTGAAATGGGAGTGGCTCAGAAGTGTTGACAAGGTCAGAATGTGGTGGGAGAAGCCCCTGGCCTGGAGGAGGGCTGGCAGGGTGGGAGTGGGGCTCTCACGCCCACCCTCCTCCAGCTCTAGGGCCCACCCTCCTCTGCCTGAGCCCTAGATGGCTTTGTGCATTTCTAAGTTGTGTTTTGCTTTCCAATGTTTATTTATTTGGCTGTGCCTGGTCTTACTTGCTGCACCTGGAATCTTTGTTGCAACAATGAGGGCTCTTTTCGTTGCGGCATGCGGGCTCTTAGTTGCAGCACGTGGGATCTAGTTCCCCGATCAGAGCTCGAACTCTGGCCCCCCCCTGCATTGGGAGCGCGGAGTCTTAACTACTAGATCGCCAGGGAAGTCCCACGTTTTGCTTTGTAAAACAATGTCTGTGCTTTTCAAAAATGTGGTTTACCTGCTTTGATTGGGAAATGACATTTATTTTTGTGAAATTATGTGTACCTAGTAAACAGATTCCATTTGTTAGTGTCGGGAAATGTTTTTCAGTTGTGGGGTGTGTGTGTGTGTGCGTGTGTTCTTTTTATCAGTAGTTCCTTGAGAGAAGGGGGCTATAGCTTCTACTCTAGACCAATAGAATTTCTGTCTTAGACATGTTCCCATTTTACAGGACCAGACTACATCCCATTTCCCTGCCTCAGTTCTGAATCAGTTGAGAAGACTGGAATAAGGATAGAGACCAAAAAATTTACCTGTACTGCTGGTAACAGATAAAGCCGATGTGGAGAATGCAGCTTATCCCTGTTGGCAAGGGGCCATCCCGAGGCTGACCTCCTGTGCTGTGCTGGGGATGGCCCCCCTACAGGGGCAGAGCAGGATGCTGGCCCCCACTGAGGACAGAGGGAAGGGCCGGTTATGCATGCATGCCCACTTTCTCTCCTTCCAGAGTCACTGCTCCCATTCTCTTTCCTTGTGGGCACGGAGACTGACGGGGTGGAGAGAGGAAGCCTTCTTTTCCTTTTAAGAGGTAAGAAAATGACACCTGGAGAGGTTATGTATTTTCCTAAGGTCACCCAGCTAGTTGGCAACAGATTTTTCTCCTGGCCTCTCCAGCCCATCTGGTATGCGTAGAAAGGACATGGTTTTGGAGTTGCCCAGGCCTCATGTTCACGTGCTACCTCTGTGACTTTTGCCTGGGGTTATGCATCCATACAGTGGGGTTAACTTTCTACCTCAAGGGTTCTTGAGGGTTACATTAGCTCTAACCTGTGTTTAATAACCTGGGCCAGGGACTTCCCCGGTGGCGCAGTGGTTAAGAATCCGCCTGCCAAAGCAGGGGACACGGGTTCGAGCCCTGGTCTGGGAAGATCCCACATGTCGTGGAGCAACTAAGCCCATGCACCACAACTACTGAGCCTGTGCTCTGGAGCCCGTGCTCCGCAACGAGAGAAGCCACCGCAATGAGAAGCCTGTGCACTACAATGAAGAGTAGCCCCTGCTCGCCGCAACTAGAGAAAGCCGGCGTGCAGCAACGAAGATCCAAGGCCGCCAATAAATTAAAAATAAATAAATAAGTAAACTTATATAAAAACCTGGGCCAGTGCTCCATTTCCTTAAATAAGCATCACACATGTCATCACACCAGCCTGGGGCAGTTACCAGTCCACCAGTTCTTTTTTTAAGAAATCTGGCTTGGAGCCTCAGACAACTTGGTGATTGGGGGATGGTTCTCAGCAGAGTGGGACTTGGAAGTTGACTTTTAATTTTCATGTTTTGGAAGGAAAAAAAATTGCTTCTAAGGAAAAAAAGTCCTAAATTGAAAGAAATTCACATGTCACACGCGCCCTAGAAAAACTTGCATCACATCAGAATTGATTTTATCGTCAGGAGTTGAAAGCGGCCTGTTTAACCTTGGGGAGCTAATGCCTTTCAAATCTAAATATTCTCATTTCTAGGACATTCTTTAAGTAGCTGTTTGAGAAGTCTTGTTTTGTCATGTGTTAGAGGAGTCTGTGAAAATGTTCGGGGTGGAGGGGTGGTGTGTGCACATTAGCGGCCTAAGTGAAGGGGTGGAAAGGTGAAACAGCCTTTGTGCAAGGGATCTGGCCCAGAACTTGTACGTTGTGATGGGATGTAGTCCCTGTCCTCAAGTTTCCTTAGATGTACTGGATGAACCAATTAGCCATGCCCTCCGGGACACTGTTGTTTCAGGCGATGCCCCACATGGGGACGAGGATGCAGCTCCAAGCAGGCGCATATCCTGTGTTGAATACTGTGCATTGACCCTCCACTTTCAGTGTCTGCTGTTTGCTTCCTGTCCAGATATTCAGTTGAGTGGAGTACATACAACTTTGATCCACGTTTGTTTCAGACCCCTAATGCCCGTATATTCATTAAGTTAACTTCAGTTTATCTTCTTTCTTCCAGTTCAGGTCTGCCTTTCACTTTATAGCTCACACCTCTCAGCTGAGCAGCACCCCAGAACCGGCTCCAGGTGCCAGGGGGAAGGGGGGGGCAGGGCAGCCGGGCTGCCGAGGACGCCTAGTACTGAGGAAAGGCGGGGTGGGAGGGCACTTCCTCCAGGCCTTGGGCTTCCTGTGCACGCCTGGAGGAAAACGGAGCTGGAGGGTGTGTGAGCCCTCCCCTTGTGCAAGTGACAGAAACATTCCTGCACAACAAAGAAAATCTAAATTGCTTGTAAATTATCCCCGCCCCCCCCACTGCCAATTAATGAATTAATGGCAATTCAGTTTCCAGGGTAACTAGAATACAGCTTTTATTTATAAATTAGTCCATTAATAGGGTAATGTTTAAAAAGCTACTTTTCCTTTTGTCAGTCCTTGGCAATAGCAGTCTTTTTTTTTTAATAGCTAGGGAAACCTTTATTTTCCAGACCACAGTGGCTTATTGTCACCTGGGCGATCTCTAGTTTGCTCTCTCTAGCAACTTCCATATGTTGACCTCTGTAAGTGCGTTTGGCTGCCCACGTTAGCTTTGTCACTTCGGTGCCTCTGTTCTCTATGTCAGAGTTGTTTCCCTGAGGGTGGCTCGCCCGTCAGGGGCAGTCGGCACATCAAAGTTTGTTCAGTTACTCTGGCAGAGTGCTTGCGCTGCCTTTGTTTTCTTTTGTTTCCAAGGCTGTTTTTTAATTTACTTTTTTTTTAATATATGAAAGTCCTTTTCTCCCACCTCACTAGATTTTACTCCCCACTCCCTCCCCAGTTAAAAGTCATACAGACCGAGAAGTTTTTGAAAATTTTGTAAAAGTTTTTACAAAAAGAAAAAAAGAAGCCTCAAATCGTACCAGTCAGGCATAAACCCTCTTAACATTTTGGAATATTTCCTTCTAGTCTTGAGGCACAGTTTGTTATACTGGATGTGCAGTTTCTCCTCTGATTTTTTTTCCCCCCCATTAAAATCTCTCTGTAGGCTTCATGTTAACAGCTCCTGTTAGGTCCCTCTTAAGGTGTATGAAAGTATTTAACCATTTCCTTAACGTTGGGCATATAGTTTGTGATTTTTAAACTAATTCTCTGTGGACCTGGCCAGTTTACCAATTCCCTAGTAAATTGCTAGTTGTGTTAGTACCTCAGCCTCCAAAACTCAGGTTGAATACTGTGTATCAAACGCCTAAGCCTCCGGAAGCCAGTGATGCACAAAACTGAGGGTCCCCCCACGCACTTTCACGGCCTTTGTCCACGGTCCTTCTCTCCTCTTGCTCCCTTCCTGACTGAACTGGCTTTGCATCAGACAGACCTGCTGTGAACCTCAGCCCCTGCACTAACTGCGTGTTCTTGGGCCCATGAATTCTTATAAACCTCCATTTTCCTATTTGCAAAATAGGGATAAGAGTGATTCCCCATCACAAGTTATTTTAAGAATTGTGAGTCAGGTGTGAAGGGTGTGGTGCGGTGTCTGGACCTGGGGGATGCAGCTGCTTGCATCCCCCTGCTGCTCAGCCCCTTCCAGGGAGTTGGCTTGGCTAATTCTGCCCGTCCAGTTTTGGAAGAAGAGCAGAAAGGAAAGGGAAGCACAATGGGGGAGGTGCATTGAGAAGTGTGAAGTTCTCAAAGTGTTTGTCTCAGCACCGTCTGCGCCGGGGATTGAGCCCCCTGGCTGGGGTCAGTGAGGTGGGAGGTGTGGCCCAGGGACACCAGGCCCTTGGGTGGTCACCTGGCAGGGGGGCGGGGGCGGGGGCCTGCCTCCCTAGTCTCTCTTCTGGCCTGAGTCACCTGACTCACCGCCAGCCTCTGACTCTGCCTGTGACTGTGACGGAAGACTCCGCCAAAAGTCTCCTGAAGTCTTCCGTGTTTCTCACCCCGTCCACAGCGAAGCAGGAGGGCAAGAAGGGATTTCTGTAGAAAAGAGTATCTTTAGCAGTTACCTGTGTGAGGCTCTTCAAGGCACTGATCCCCCTGATTTCTGTATGAATTGCTCTAACTTATCTTTTAATTACTCCAGAGTCCTGTCACCTCCTTGGTAGGAAGGAGGAAGGTGATTCCTCAGATAAAACCCACACCCGGGACAGCTGAGGTAGAGCGGAATCCGTAAATGTTCTTCGTGTGCCCATTTTGTGCACAGATCGTGGTCCTCCTGAGAGTGGAGCGCACCATGTGTTGCCTACGAAGAATACATGGGTACAGAAGAATGAGTCCTCGTACACTTGGTACTTCAGCCATGCCTTTTAAGGGCTATGAACAGACTTAATCAGAAGAGCCGTCTGGAGTGCCGTGGAGTGCGGTGGGAGAATTCAGGACGAGGCTGTGGATTGAATTAATGGGAGCAAGAGTGACATAAAACAGCTTAACTCCTCATGGGCCCCTTCAGACTTTCACCTTTGTCTATTAAAATAAAACGTTGACGGTCTGGACACGTGGCTTGGAAGGACTGCCGATTCTCTCCCTACTCCTGTGGTGCTATCTCGGCACCTCAGTTGGTATGAGAGCGAGCTGTACAGATGTGTTTGGACTAGTGCATTAGTAGGGCTGCACTGAGTAAGAATTGAAGATTTACGAATCCAGGCCTTTAGAGGAGCTGGATGTGATTGTCTCCCTGGACGCTGTCAACCTGAACAAGTTGTTGTCATCTGCGTTTTAAAACTCTGTGTCACCTGAAAATGGAGAATCTAAGTTGCTTTTAAGTCTCCTTTTATTCTGTGGTGGCAACTTTAAAAAAAAAAATTTTTATTTATTTTTGGCTGCGTTGGGTCTTTGTCGCTGCGCGGGGGCGAGCAGGGGCTACTCTTCGTTGTGGTGCACGGGCCTCTCATTGCGGTGGCTTCTCGTTGCGGAGCACAGGCTCTAGGCACATGGGCTTCGGTAGTTGTGGCACGTGGGCCCAGGAGTTGTGGCTTGTGGGCTCTAGAGAGCAGGCTCAGTAGTTGTGACTCAAGGGCTCAGTTGCTCCACGGCATGTGGGATCTTCCTGGACCAGGGCTCAAACCCGTGTCCTCTGCATTGGCAGGCGGATGCTTAACCACTGCACCACCAGGGAAGTCCTGTGGTGGCAACTTAGACTCCGCATTATAATTGGCAAGGAAGAAGACACGAAGCTTGCTCCTGATAGTTTTTCTTGGAGTGCTGGTCTACAGACATTTCTTACTTGCTTGAGGCTCTCCGTCCTCTGTTCAGATTCGGTTGCAGCTGGCAGGGGGATGACTCCGTTGGTCTGCAAGCCTCTGCGCTTCATTCTCGGATCCCTGCTGTCGTGGAGCTGGAGCCTGCTGAGTCCCCCAGATGGGCTCCACCCGCCTCCTCCCTGGCTGCTGCAGTGTTCCTTCATACTTCCTGTCTGGCTTCCTTCCAGACGAGCCTGCTCACTTCCTTTCTCTGGAACTTCCCCTTATTGCCAAGGTTCCAAGGTTTCACCAGGGATGTGGTGGTCACCAGACCTGACCTCCACACCCTGACCTTTGAAAGAGCCTCTCTTGTCCCTGGGGTAACCTGAATTAGGGAGCTGTGGCTCATAATTGCTGCCAAAGGAAATGGATGGCTGCTGGGTGACCCGCAAAGCCTTGAGCAGTAACAAGGGCCTTAATCTAAAATTTAGGGTGGGCGTTATGTCACCGCTTGACATTGTAGTGCCAGTCTCCCTTCCCTCCTGGTTTCTCAGCCATCTCTTATATGTATTTTTCCCATTAATTTTCCTACTGCCCAGTGGACTTTTTAAGTACTTGATTAGGGTGGTGTTGTAGATGGTACAGAATCTTAGAAAACTTACTGCTGAAAGGGACCATAATCCAATGCTCGCTTAATAATCAAGGAAACCGAGTTTCTGAGGCCATGCCTTCCTTTGGAAACCTGAGTCTCTTCTTACCGAGATCTCAGAGAGGGGGGCCAGAGGTGGGTGAGGGCAGGGGCAGGAGTGCTGGCTCACCTCAGGCCACATTCTTTTTCTAATTATTGAGAGCGGGATTTGGATGTGCTTGACTCTGAGGCCTTTTATAATCTTTCCTTTCTTTGTTGCCTAGAATTTAAAGAAACTTAAGCCAGTTGTGAAATGTATCACCTTTCAGAAATGAATAGCATCTTAATTGACTCCCTTTGAAAACATGTCAAACTGGGATTTTTAAGTCCGAGTGTAATCTGGTATGCCTTGAGGTTGGGACCTCCAGCTGGGGCACGCCGGGGAGACTGGTCCACCTCCAAGTTTGTTTTCTGGCTCCAAACAAATGAGTGGCTGTTTGACGATTGGCACACGACCCGGTTTTAAAAGTACAACCATATAGGGTATGGCAGACTGGTAACCGGGGGGTTTACAAAGTGAGGTCATGGAAGGCCCAGATGAAACGCTTTTAATGTGTATCACAACTGCAATTAATCTTATTAACATGCTGGGCCTCGGCCTGCTCTCCTGCCCTGGGTGTGCAGGGGTATTTGAGGGGCATGCTTTGAAGGACTCTCTTCTTTGATGGTGCAGATGGATAGCAGAAGCGTATCAGACTTTGTATCTGGTACCATAAAGGCCTTTTGTGTGCCCATGCAGATGCATTCAGTTTTGAGAAGCAAACAAAACGATGCAGATCGATAAGATATACAAAAGAGGACGGGTTTTAAATGCAGTCTTGTAGTTGTGGGCTCTGGGACCAGACAGAATCAGATGAAAAGGGATAGAGCTCCCTCTTAGGTTCCCAGCATCCAGCTTGTTCCAGTTCTGGGAGTGAAAGATTTAAAAACATGACTTGTTGGGAGGCAAGAGTAAACACAGGAAACAGCAAACCATAAAAGGTGCTGCGATGCTAAGTCTGAATTGATGGGGTAGCGCAGGGGTTCCTGAGGCTGCTTTGGTTAGGATGGCTTCCTGGGTGGGGTGGCCTTGTGACCCTTGGGAGGGTCACAAGGTGAGGGGGGCCAGTGGGGGGGCAGCACATGGTACTCTTGGGGGAGAGATAAGTGGGCCGAGTGGTAGGGCGGTGCAGTGGTAGGGCTAAGGCTGGGAGAATTTAAAGGCTATAGATGGCACACTTTGATCTTTCCATCTCTCTCTTTCACAAGTGCATGTAAGAGAAGGCTAGTACAGTATTGCGTCCTTATAAGGCTGCTGCCCAGTTGTTTTTGCGGCCCATTTTTTTTTTTAGAAGTCCTCTAAAATACCCATCTAGACTCCCTTCTGCCGTTCTCTTTGTTATTGTTTAACAAGTAGCCTTGCGGACAAAGAGGTTGTTTAAAATTGTTGGGTTCAACAGATGTGGTTTGGGTATGCTAATATATTCTAATGAATACAGAATCTACTCACTAAGTGAATAATTGATGAGAAAAGAAATATCTGTATAAGGTACCCGTTTGCTCATAATTAATTAATGTCACACTTAAAACATTATTAAAGGTCTGTTCTCTTCAGGTTTCCTTGCTGTGTGCACCCTATGCGGGTTTCTCACCTGCAGGACTTCTCAGAGCCTTTAGCATTGTAAAGTGCATTGGGAATCAGTGCAGTGGGAGGCAGCCCTTTCTGTCCACAGGACATCTTGGAGGATTAGCGGTCCGTGGGGCACCCTGCTGTTTGACAGTGCTGTGTGCATTGCCCTTGCCCTCTTAGCTGCCCTCCATTTGTCCGTTTACTTTTCCTACCCCAAGATAACAGTGATGCATATCTTGAGCCAAGGAGGGTGAGGGGGCTGTTACATCCCTCCCTTCCTTTTTCTTTGCTATTGGAGCAGCGAACTTCTTAGATGGCTGCATAGAAGAGTTGCCTACAAGCTAAATTTGGGCAGGATGAGTCCCCGAATCCTCATATAAATGGAAATAGAGTCCTAGCTCTATATCCTGCCATTAAAAAAAAGAAAGAAGGAAAGAAAGAAATCTTCCCATGTGGCAGGGGGAACAGCCTGAGAGTGGCCAGGATGAATCAGCATGCCGTGGCCGGACACCAAGATAAGCGTGACTCTAGACATGGCACTCGTCCTGCGATCAACCCTGGTGTGGTGAGAACGCAGCAGCAAGCAGCAAGCTGTTCTTTTAAGGTCAAGAACAGCAACAGCCAACACCCCAGAAACAAGTGTTCTGGTTCTTTCCTTCAGGAATAGACTCTTCCTTGCTCTAGAACTGTTGTCTTTTTACTGTAACATATTATTTTACTTTGCTTTCTTGTGGCTTTTCCTCCCTAGTTGTTCATTTACACCTGTGCACATTACAGTACAGCTTCACACTGTCCACTGGAGTCCCACAAGCTGCATGGGGCTATGTACACTTAAATTATTTAAAATGAAATAAAATTTAAAACTCAGTTCCTCATTTCAAATGTTCAGATACCATGTGTGGCTGTTAACTGTTCTTTTTTGGACAAGGTAGATAGAGAATGTTTCCATCATTGCAGATAATGCTGGTGGGGGAAAACTTTTCTGGGTCCCCCCAGCACCTCTGGCTACTTTTTTTAAAGTTGTTTTTGGTTGTTGTTTTGTTCTGTTTTAGCATTTTAATGTGCTTCTGATTTTTTTTTTTTTTTGGCTGCACCTTGTGGCATGTGGAACTTCCTGGACCAGGGATCAACCCTACGCCCCCTGTAGTGGAAGCATGGAGTCTTAACCACTGGACCACCAAGGAAGTCCACCTCTGCCTACTTTAACATCTTAGAGCTTGTGGTACCACAAGTGAGGAATGTCTGACAGACATCAGCCATAAATGCGAAGCTGTCCCCTGTGGCCTTTCTTGGCACCTTCATCAGGGTTGAGTAAGACATGCTCCCAGCCTAAAATACCCTCTTGGGGCTTTGCAAGCTTAGCTGTGTGTGACAGCCCTTCCTGTATTCATCACAGGGTTTCCACTTTGCACACCTAAAGGACATCTCAGGACAGTGCTTTCCTGCTAATCACACTTTAAAATCTAGTTCAGGAGCATCTAACCTGACTTGTTGAAAGTTTCTTTTGAGCCCCCCAAACAGCTTGCTCACTAGTTCCTGAAAATCACTGCTGCATACTGTGCTTATGTGCAAACCTGCTTTGATTTGCTTGTAGGTCCCTCCCTGATTGCAGTAGAAGGATCTCTCCCAGAGGAGATTTTTCTGTTTAGGTACATGATACTTGGTTTGATGTCTTTGTTGGAACAGAGCCTGGAAGAAAGACATGTGAAGGAGTCATTACCTAGACTCCATTCCATTTGAGCTATCCCTGAATTCCATTTGCAGCAGGGCTGACTGGTCCAGGGAAGTGTGGTCTTAAGGATGAAAGGTGCTTGGTGTTTTATTCCATACACGATAAAAGGCTGGCACTTGTTCTATCTGTAATTGCACTGGGTACCCCAGTCTGTTTGGGACATGAGTAGGTGACTGCCTGTTTCTCCAATTGGAGAGAAGATGAAAAGTAGGGATTCATGAGTTTGGAATGGAGCCTCACTTAGAGAAGGCACCTGTTGACTTGGTATGTTTACCCTTCACAGGCTTGACCCCAAACCTGGCCAGGAGTCAGAGCTGCTCCCCACGAGAGCGGCAGGACCCACCAGTGGGGAGGTGATGACACCCTTATTGTCTGTCATGCTCCTGTCACGGGCACAGTGCATATACTGTCCTCCACTCAGTCAGGGAATCTATGCTATTTGCATTTTTAAAAAAGGGTCAGTAGTTTTGTTTTTTAAAGAGGTCCATGATGCAAACAAAACAACCCCACACATGCCAGGGGGTGGGGCAGAGAGTAAGACAAACTTGGCTAGACTGTGAGCCAAGAAAAGGCAGAAAGGCAGGGACCACAGTGGTCTCTCCCGGCTTTAAGTGCTTGGTACAGAGATGGGCACCAGTAGGCAGACAATAAATAGTTGTTGATAATAAATGAGTTATATTTTCATAACAGTTCTATAAAGTCCATATTGCTTTTCACATTCTAAAGAGATAAGAAAACTGAGACTCAGAGAGGTTAAATAACTTGCCTATGGTCACACAGCCAGAACGTGGCAGAGCTGCGATTCAGACCTAAGTATGCCTAAGCCGTAGACCACATAACTTCACCAGGCTCAAACAGAGGGAGAGGTAGGGCCATATTCACCTTCTCGCTCTCCCTCTTTCTCTCGCACATAGTTACTCTCAGATGCTTTATACTTGTTAGGTTTATTTTTATTGTTGCATTTTTAACTTAAATTATTTTATGCTGCGTTTTATATAGTCCTGTCTGTCAATTATATCTCAATAAAACTGGAAGGAAAAAACTTTAATTTTGATATTATTTCAAAATTACAGAAAAGTTAGCAAGAAGGGTATAAATAGTGTCCAGACCCTTTGTCGAAGTTTGTAGGGGTCTGTATATTCTTGGACAATCTTGATTCGCGATCTGCTCTAGCCTAGGGCGGGGCCACACTGCCTGGGATTCCTGTGTGTCTGCGAGGTAGGGTGTGTCCTTTATGAAAGGTCACCGGTGTAAAAACAGTGATGTAACCCCACCCAGGAACTGAGGCAAATCCGAGAGCAGCCATCCAGGGCTTGCTTGCTAGATGTAAACATGAGAGAAGAGTCTAGGGTTTATAATTTTGCATGGAAGAACTCTCCCTCTGAGAAACTGGAGGGTTTGGGGAATGTAAAAGAAAAGTGGCTTATAAAAAAGATGACTTGTAACTTCCCAAACAAACACTCTCAGGCGTGGCATCATACCCTCCTCGGCTGCCAAGAACAATAATGGATGCGTTCACAGACGCATGCGCCCATGCCATTTCCTCTCCTCGCCATACAATTAAAGATGAACGTCTGTGCTCCGCTGTCTCTGTTCCATGCGCACCACACGGGTTTTTTTTTTAACTCTCTGCTTCTTGATTTCACTTCTGTACGCATTGTGCCTACTTCCTCCCTTCTGGGTTCCGTCATAGCCGTATTCCCAAAGGCACTGTGTTTGGAGGACAGGCAGGATTCTTCCCTGTGTGAGAGGAAGAGGTGGGGGGGTCTCTTTTAAAGGGGCAAACTATCTGGACGTTTTCCAGATCCGGAGACTTTCTCCAGTTCTGACCCTCCAGTTCAGCTCCAGGGCCTGAGCTTGCGACTCCTGTGCCTTTCCCTCTGCTGCCAGACTCCTTCACTCAGAGGAACTCTGCTTAGTTATCTTGGAAGCCTTTTTTCTTTGACATTCCTCACTCATACTCCACCTGTGCTGGACCGGAAGTGCCATGAGGGCAGAGGTGGTGTCTGACATCCCCACGCAGAGCAAGGCCTGGCACACAGCTTCTGCTCAGCAAATATTTGCTGAATGAATAGGCCTTGATCTGTGGCCTTGGTGTACAGTTGCTCCCTCAGTTGACTTAAATATACAAGATCATAGTGACTTCCTTGGCAGTCCAGTGGTTGGTTAGGAGGTCTGCCCTCCCACTGTAGGGGACACGGGTTCGATCCTTGGTCGGGGAGCTGAAATCCCACAAGCTGCGGGGCGCGGTAAAAACAAACAAAAACAAGATCACAGAAGAGAGTGTAGATCTTAGAAGTTCTCATCACAAGAAAAAAAAAATTATGTATGGTGATGAGTGTTAACTTACTGTGATGATCGTTTTTATATGCATATAAAATTACACTGTACACCTGAAACAAATACAATATGTCAATTATATCTCAATTGAAAAAAGAAGACAACTAATTTCTCGTCAGAAATAATGCAAGCAACTCTTTTCCTGTTATTATGACTCAAGGCCAAAAAAAAACACAGTGGTGATTGTTTTCTAATGTATAAGAATATTGAATCATTATGTTGTATACCTGAAGCTAATATAATATTGTAAGTCAGTTATACTTGGATGAGAAAAAATACAGGATCAGAGCCCTTTAGGTTTTAGCTGCTTCTCTGGGATTTGCTTTCCAGTTGATCTCACTTTTAATAGTGAGATTTTAGCTTTGGAAGGGATCTTTGGGTCCACCTGTTTTCTGTCGTTGCTTCCTGCAGTTTCCTGGGTTTTTAATCTCTGATGAAGGTAGCAGAGTGGTTATACAAGCATGTCTCAGTTATCTGTACTTGGATGACCCAGAGCAAGTTTCTCTTCCCAGACTGGCTTCCTCCTTTGACTTTGCTCAAGCTTCTGGGAAGGCTGACTTGAGGAGGCCTCAGGGTGGATGCTAAGTCCAGTAGCATCAGCAAAACCTGTGATTAAGAACTCACCCAAATGGGGCAGTTGCCTGGTGGTCTCATGGTTAGGATTTGGCGCTTTCACCGCTGTGGCCCGGGTTCATTCCCTGCTTGGGGAACTGAGATCCTGAAAGCCTCATGGCACGGCCAAAAGAAAAAAAAAAAAGAGGCAAATAAGTTGAACAGACATTTAAAAACAGAAAAACAAAAAGTGACCAAGATAACTTGACCACCCTGCCCTTTGCTCTTAATCACTCCCATCACCCCTTCTCCGTCTCTTCATTCTTAGACTTCTTCTTTAAGTAGTAAGTCCCCAGGGTGTATCTATGCTACAATATTCATGTAATTTGCTGTTTTATTTATTTTTAATGGTGAGCCTTTGGTTTCCTCGATTCCTTGAGTGGAACCATCTTGTCCCATTGGTCACACTGGGGAAGCAAATCTCTGCAAGCAGGAAGCACCTTGGAGATGTCTACTCCAGTCCCTTTATTTGATAGGAAACAAAGGAGCAGATGCAGACAGGTTAGTAGCCCAGGGCACAGGATTAGTCAGTGACAGACCCAGACTAGGCCCAGGTCTGGCTGGAATGCGGCAATTTTCCAGCACCCTTTGCTCTGCCATCATCACATCCCACCCCCATGAAATGGAAAATCTCTTATTGTATACTTTTTTTTGGTCTTTAAAAAATTTTTTTGTTTTATAATTATTTTCTTTTTTTATTGAAATGTAGTTGATTTACTATGTTTCAGGTGTACAGCAAAGTGATTCGGTTTTATATATCTATAGATACATCTATCTATATCTATCTATCTATATATATATATTAATTTATTTTCCCTTTTTGTGGCTGCATCGGGTCTTAGTTGCGGGACACGGGATCTTTGTTGAGGCTTGTGGGATCTTTTCGTTACGGCACGTGATCTGCTTGGGCTTCTCTCTAGTTGTGGCATGCGGGTGGGCTTCTCTCTAGTTGTGGCATGCGGGTCTTCTCTGGTTGTGGTGCACAGGCTCCAGCATGCGTGGGCTCTGTGGGTTGCAGCACGCGGGCTCTCTCATTGAGGCGCGTGGGTTTAGTTACCCCCCAGCATGTGGGATCTTAGTTCCCTGACCCGGGATCGAACCCGTGTCCCCTGCATTGGAAGGCGGATTCTCTACCACTGGACCACCAGGGAAGTCCCCAGATATATATATTCTTTTTCAGGTTCTTTTCCATTATAAATTGTTAGAAGATATTGAATATAGTTCCCTGTGCTATACAGTAGGTTCTTATTGTTTATCCATTTTACATATAGTAGTGTGTATCTCTTAATCCCAAATTCCTAATTTATCCCTCCCCCCTCTTACTGTATACTTTTTAGGATATGCTTTGAGGAGTCTTTGGACAGTTCATAGTGAAAAATGAATGTTGAAACAGAGACAGTCTCATTTTCTACTTTAGCTATGGCCTGTAGCTGCCTAATTGTGGATTGGAAGGGGCAGGGCCAGCAGAGAAATGTGAGAGACACATTGGAAATAGTCATTGAAGCTTCTGAAAAGTTATTTTAGTCTATGGCTTTTTCTCCTCCTAACCACTGACACCAAAAATAAGACTGCATTGGTAGATAGGATGCTCCCAAGGGACTTTGAGGCTTGCTCCTGAAGCTGGGCCGTGACCATGGCGTCCCCCCAACACTGACCCCTCAGTCCACACTAGGACAGGTCTGGAATCGAAAAGTTACTGAGATGACTTGTAGTCAGCACACCCGTCTCAGGGTCTCCAATCGAGGAACTTGAGACCTGAATGGATTTTATACCCTTTAAAGCTCTCCTGCAGTTTTTGTCATGGCCGTTCCGTGTGTATCTATCACGGTAGCTCACAGTGCGTAGGTGGGAGCAAACACCTGCTTGGATAACCTCCAGCTGTGAGGTCGGGGTGATTATCTGGCTGGAAGAGAGGTACCTTTTTAAAGGTTTTATTTTGGGGGAGAAATCATCCGATATTATTGTTCTTCCTCTCTGTCCTGAAGATTGTTAGGACCCTTGATCTTTTTTGAGTTGCTTCTCAGGTTTGAATCTGATTATGCAGGCTTTCCTTTACGTTTTCAGACACCCACACGGGAATGGTGGGGATCTATTCGATTTAGTGGAAACAACATAGAGGACCTGGATTAAAATTGAGCTTGGTCTCTTAACCAGTTGGGTTGTCCCCGGCAAGCCACTTGACCTCTGTGAGTCTCAGTGTCCCTGTCTGTAACAATTAGTGTCTGTAGTAATTAGTGAGGATTAAATGGGGATCCCATATGGAAGTACTTGGAGTTACTGAGGGTTGGTGGGCTTTGGAATCAGGTTTTTCAGGTAAGCTCCAGCCCTTCTGCAGAGCAGTTAAGTTTTTATTAGTAGGTTGATTTACTTCTTAGAACTTGATCTCATCTAGTAAAAATGCCAACTTGGTTAAGTTGTTGGGAGAAATAAATGCAATATAAGTCAGGTGCCTGGTATACTGGGCTTCATGGGGCCAACAGATTCTGGAGTGTGGCCGTCAGTGATTGCATATTAGCCATCGCATGATGTCATGCACTGGTTGAGCTCTTTAGACAAAAACAGTTAGTGAATGTTTCACAGCGATGAGAGGATTTAACTAAAATCTTCCCCTCCAGAGTGTGGGGGGAGGCATGGGTGGGGTGAGACTGGGAGGGGCAGGGGTTGAGAGTGGGTGTGTCCAGGAAGTCTGGTTACTTCTATCTTGGCATGAGGATTTGTTTGGAAGATTAAATGACCTTCTTGGTAGTTGTATAGAATTTGACAGGTCAGTGATTAGTGCCAGTTTAACACTTATTAACTACCATACTTTTTGCTGGTAAAGATTGTAAAGCTATAAAGATCATAAAGTTCATAGGATTTGTGTGTGTGTGTCAAGGTAAAGTGCTCCGTAGTTGTTGTTATATAGAATGTGAAAAGAACCCTGGCTTATCTGCATTTTTTTCTGTGATTGCTCATGTCTGACTTGGCTTATTTTTCTTCTAGGATGTGGAGAAAGATAAGGAAACCCACAATTACCTCAGCAAAGAGGAAATCAAAGAGAAAGTTCATAAATACAACTTAGCAGTCACGGACAAGTTGAAGATGACCTTGGTGAGTACCCACACTAATAATACTGTTTAGGTTGACACGTGTTGAAAGACAACTATAAGTTGTTGGTACTACAGTCTGTATGTTTTAAAATCTCTGAATCATACTTGCAGAACCTTAATGGTCAAGGTATACAGGACCGGAGAATGGGATATTTCTGCCTCTTTCAAATGAAAGCTGTATTTTGAAGCAGCTTTATCTCATAATCAATCAGCACTTCCTAAAATTTTATTTTAAAACATGTTATGATCCCCAAAGGATTTTTAACACTGAGTGTAATCCCTTGCCTGTTTTTAACACATGGGCAGTAACTCAGATTCTAATAAGGCCTTAGATAAGTTTTATCTTGTGTAAATAAATTTGGAAGTGTCAGGAAAAGGATCTTGTGCCCCTGGATTGGGATCTAATTGAGCTCAGATTTTTCTCAGCTGGAGAAAAATGTGTATTATGGAGTATGTAATACTCAGCTTTCTACATTGTTGTTTCAGGCTCCTGCAGCTTTGTGCCGATGCTGTTAGAAGCTCGGTGGGGAGCAAGGGGGTAGGAGGGAGAAGCACAGGCTTAGTGACAAAGAAAGGGTGACCCAAGGCAGAGCCAGATGCACGTTCCTGTAACTGGTCTGGCCTCGCCCTGCCACTTGATGACTTTCCTCGAGGCACCTGCCTTCCCTCGGTGCCAGTGTCCAGGGCCCTTGGACCCCTGCCTGGCAGTCTATTGACTGTGAACTGACAGAGTTCAGCAAAGGACAGGGCGACCGGTTAGAACAGGCCCTACTGAATTCTGTGACCCTTGGGGAGGAGCTTTTAAATATAAACGCTTGTGATAAAGGATCCCTCCCTAGGGGGACTCCACCAAAAAGGGGAGACAGCGGATGATCTCAAGATTATTCCTCATTATTCCAGCAGTCGTATTTCTCCGTCTTCAAACACGGTTTTTATCAAAGCAGAAAAATTCCACATCCCTCCTCTTCCCCTTGGAGATTAAAACAGATGGAAGTTTCCATGTCGTTTCAAAGATTAAAAAAAATGTGGTGTTGTATAATACTTTCCATAAGAATGAATGAGTGAATTAGTATTATAAATTGACCTTGTGGAAAGGAAGAAAAATAATGGCCTATAAAGGAGATTTTTCATGTTCTGTGTTAACTGTGTCATTTATTTATAACACCTGAAGATTTGTTTAAATAAAACATTACAATGTTTTTTACCTAAACATACTAAAAGTTAAAAGTGAAGACCAGACTATTAGAACTATTTTTAGCAACTAAGAAATAATAATTCTACATCAGTTAAGATAAGTGCTAAACTCATCAAACTGTGTATATTAAATATGTGCAGTTTTTTTGTTTTTTTTTTTATAAATTTATTTATTTATTTATTTTTGGCTGTGTTGGGTCCTCGTTTCTGTGCGAGGGCTTTCTCTAGTTGTGGCAAGTGGGGGCCACTCTTCATCGCAGTGCGCGGGACTCTCACTGTCGCGGCCTCTCTTGTTGCAGAGCACAGGCTCCAGACGCGCAGGCTCAGTAGTTGTGGCTCACGGGCCCAGTTGCTCCGCGGCATGTGGGATCCTCCCAGACCAGGGCTCGAACCCGTGTCCCCTGCATTGGCAGGCAGATTCTCTACCACTGCGCCACCAGGGAAGCCCCCGTGTGCAGTTTTTTGTATGCAAAAATTGTACCTCAATAAAGCTGTTAAAAACGTTCTTATATATAGAAGGAGACATCAATACCATGTTAAATCAAAAAAGACAAGTGCTTGGGAATTCCCTGCCTGTCCAGTGGTCAGGACTCCATGCTTCCACTGCAGGGGGCACGGGTTCTATCCCTGGTTGGGGAACGAGGATTCTGCATGCTGTGTGGCCTGGCCTCCCCACCCGCCCCCACCCCCCCAAAAAAAAGAAGACAAGTGCTTATATTATGTCTGTAGTTCACATCATAGCTTGAATTTGTTTTAAAAATGTTGCTGCTTGAGGTGTCTGAAATGCCTCATCATGTATCCCATGCTGTGGCAGATCCCGTGCTATATAAAATAGGTTAAGCAAAATTGGTAATCTCCGGTACCACTAGGAATGAAAATAGCTTGTTTTCTTCCTGTCTGCTCCTTGTTACTTGAGTATTTCAAAGTCCTAATTGTGACTTTCCTTTTCTGTGTAATAGCTGGTCATCAGTTGATGTTGTTTCCTTTGTGCAGTTAGCCTGGACATATCCCCAAGCTTTAATAAGCCCTATGGTTTGGCCAGCATCTGTGCCAGGGGATTGTAACCTCACCCATGGACCCTGACCTTTCACTTGTAGCTTCAGTGGCATGAGTCCTGGACTTTGGTCCCCACATCTGCCCTGCAGACCTCACCTCTGGAAGCACTTTCCTGGAGTGTGTTAACCGCCCCCGAGGTCATTCCCTGAGGGGCAGTCTTGAGTGAGGTTCTGTCACAGAGCTGAAAAAGAAAAGAACAAGAGAAAGGAGTGTTTCACCTTCCTTCTTTGTTGTTGTTTTGATATGCTCCTTCCCTAAAATGCCCAGCTAAGGTGTGTGTTTTTATTCCTGCTTCAGAATTCAAATGGGATTTACACTGGCTTCATTAAAGTACAGATGGAACTCTGCAAACCTTCACAGACTTCTGGAAAACCTGCTCCCAGTAGCAATGGCTGTATGAATACGCTCCACATCAGCAGCACAAACACTGTCGGGGAAGTGATCGAGGCCCTGCTCAAGAAGTTTCTTGTGACCGAGAGCCCTACCAAGTTTGCACTTTATAAGCGTTGTCACAGGGAAGATCAAGGTACCCTGCCACACTTGAAATGAAAATGGTCTCCGCTTTTATTTCTGTCTTTTGGCCTCATTAGTGGAAGGGAGTGATAGGTGTGTCAGTTATGTCAGGGCCCAGGGCCAGATTCTGGAATAAATGGTGATCATGGTGTGTGCTTAATGCTTCTTGGCTGTCTGTGTCTTTCAGTTGGACAGTTGTGGGTCTTAGGAGCCCAGAGGTATCCATATGTGATGGGTATTTATGGAGGATTTGTGATGTGCACAGGAGGATAGCCTTTTTTCTTTTCTCTTTTCCATCACTTTGATTTTAATTCTCTTTCGGACAGAAAAGAATGCATCTGAGCTTGAAGTTTTCAGTAGCACATCGACATTGGATGTGCATCCGAACATGGAGTGATTGGTGGCCTTGCATTCCCGAGACCCGAGGATCCGGAGGCACATGTGTATTAGTGCACATTGCAGACTTATGTAAATGGCACAGCCTTGGGCTCTCCTTTTCCCTTAGCCTGCCTCGAACTAGGTGTTACCTGGGGGCGTGTTGGCACCCTGGCCCCCCAGGGGCTCATGCAATGGGCAAACAACATTTTGATCTGAGGTCCGCCTGTGTGAACTTAATACCTACAATCAGTGGATTAAAAAGAGAATCTTTTTTTTTTTTTTTTTTTGGGGGGTTAACTTTTTTTTTTGGCGGTACGCGGGCCTCTCTCTGTTGTGGCCTCTCCTGTTGTGGAGCACAGGCTCCGGACGTGCAAGCCCCAGTGGCCATGGCCCACGGGCCCAGCTGCTCCGTGGCATGTGGGATCCTCCCAGACCGGGGCACGAACCCGCATCCCCTGCATCGGCAGGCGGACTCTCAACCACCGCGCCACCAGGGAAGCCCCTAAAAAAAGAATCTTAAATTACTGCATGAAACTGAATAAGATATTCCAGGTCAGGTCATCATTGAACAGAAATTGATACCAATGGTGGACAACAAGTGATTCAGTGATTCACTAAGTGCTAATTTGAAAATGGTGTGTATATGTGAACATTTAAGCTTTCCCTAATTTTTCTGGGTTGAGCCTATAGCAGCTGGAGCAGAAAATAAACTCACCTTGGCATGATGGGAAAATCCTTTGGTTGCCTGGGGATGAAACCCAGCTAGATGCTGAGTATGCTCATGTTTCTTCAAACCGTATTATGGGCTGGGCCTGCAGAATACAGAGATGAATAGGGTAAGGTTCCTGTCCTCCAGAGGACACAGGCTCAGCAGTGGGGGGAAGTTTACATCTACAGGGAAATCAGCACCTACAATGCAGTTGTATCCGGAGGTACTGAAATAATACAGGTCAATTGATGGCATTTTGTCCTGCCAGCTTCTTTGCCTGCCCACCTGGACTTGACTTGAGCTGCATAATCTGACAGTGATAGCATCTTGCTGAATATTACCCACATGGCAAATCTTTCAACCCTACAAGGCAATGCCAGTAGTGTGTGTGTGTGTGTGTGTGTGTGTGTGTGTGTGTGTGTGTGTGTGTGTGTGTGTGGTGTGTGTGTGTGTAGCACAAGATACATGTAGCTGGGCTTAAAGCCACCAGAGCTTGTGTTTGGACGGACTGCTTCATTTGTTTGCGGCTGCTAATTCTAAATTAACCTGTAGAGAGATTTGCTTCTAGAGTTCTGATTTCATGTTCTTGGGATGGTATTTTTTTTTATTGTTTTTAAAGGGGTGTGCAGATCCTTTTTTTAAGTTTATTTTGCTTTCTTTTTTTTTTTTTTTTTTTTCGGTATGCAGGCCTCTC
>NW_006772326.1:461570-478141 GCF_000442215.2 Lipotes vexillifer
CCCCTGCATTGGCAGGCGGACCCCCAACCACTGTGCCACCAGGGAAGCCCTATTTTGCTTTCTAAAAGGAGGAGCAGAATTAATCATAAGCCCATTTGAGGAGCGATACTCATTTAAATTCATTCTTGAGAATGGTTTCCCTTTTAATCAAGGCACAGTTTCTATTATGCAGATAGAATGGAAATGGTATAGAATTCATTTCACTGTGGGCTGTTTATTGGTAACAAGATGAGGAGGATGGTGCCTTGGTAGCCAGGGTAATAACACTGCTGCCTTGGTCTGGGGACAGGGTGGTGAGGGCTGCTGGTCTGGGGAATGATGTCGTGCTCTGTCTGTGACATGGCCTTGTTCCTCACCAGTCTACGCCTGCAAGCTCTCAGACCGGGAACATCCGCTCTTTCTGCGTTTGGTAGCAGGGCCCAGGACAGACACACTCAGTTTTGTTCTTCGTGAACATGAATTTGGAGAGGTAAGTGATTGTTCCTTCTTGCTTTGGACTCTGCAGACCAACTGGCCCTGTCTTATTGCTCTGCTCTAGTGACTTTGCCATTGCAGAGGAGGACGGGATGGGGGCGGCGGAGGGGAGAGGGAATGTGTGTGCCTGTGTGTCTGTCTGTGTGTCTGTCTGCCTGTCATGGGAGGAGAGGTTGTCCTGTGGAGGGAGGGTGCCTTCCTGTGTGTTTATGAGTTGTCAGAAATGAACCCAAAGTGAGCCTACAATATAATTCTTTTATAACACTCATTATGTTGGTCTGTGATTTTCAGAGGTGGGAGGAAATAAAATTTTTTTAACTTGATCTCCACCCAGAGAGTCATTTTCACCCCCCTACCTCCAAATTACTCTAATCCAGCTGAGCTTTGAAAGTCGACACTCTCCATATGTTTGCTGCTAACCAAAGCCCCCAGGCTCCTTCGCTCTAAAGGGAAGTAAAAGGAAACGCCATCTCTTTACTACAAAAGACATTTCACTTTCTAGAATCTTTCTTTCCTCTTTGCCCAGATGATTAAGAAATTATGTTTCTACGTGCATCATTTGCCATTTTCTCTTCAGGGAGGATTGTATTTAGGTCAACTCAGTTGAAGGAAAGAGCACTTCAGACTGTCCTAGATCAAGTGTCACTTGAGGAAATCTCTCAAGCTCTGGGTCTCAGCCTTTTGTCTGGACTCGGAAATGGCATGAATTGTCCGTGTAGAACATTTTGTAATGCGGTGAGAATAGAGTTTCTAGGTCAAAAGTTAGGAAACCAAGACTCTGCTTCCTACCCTTCCTCTTGTTAGATTAGGAGCACGACCTTGGGTAAATGTTCTAATCTTTTCAGTCCTCAGTTTTAAAATCTGTAAAGTGGGACTAAAGACTGGAAAAGTTGATTTTGAGTCGCAAATTAGAAATGTATGTAAACATGCTCAGTAAAGAGTATGTTTATATGTCAGTGTAAATTGGAACTTAACTAGGAAGTTTTAGGAAGACAGTGATTTTGGACATTTTGGAAGCTTCTTTCGATTCTCATGTTTTGAAATTTTGAAAATCTCATTTTAGGGAGAAAGCTGGGTGCAGAAGTCTAAAATTTGGCTTCAGAGTTTGGCACATAGCAGCCTTCGCTCTGCAAGCCCAAGCCAGACGCATCAGCGTAGTCTTGTCAGCGTCTTATCTTTCTTGGTGCTGGTTTCTAAGTGTTGCACATAGTTTAGTGCAGTTGGAGCTACACTGTCTGGGAGGGAATTATGTTGGCTTAGTTTTGAAATTCACTTTACATTGTGTTCTAATGTTCCGGACTGCTGTTCTGACCTCTGTATTGTGTTCTGATTCTCAGGTTTTCAAGGTTAACTGAATTGAGGGAAGAAATTTTCCATAGCTGTCAGGGAGTGGGAGGGAGATGATATTTTATAGTGTCTTTACTTTGAAGAATTTATGTGAAAAATAAGATGTTAATTTTTAAATTAACAGAATATTCTAATGTAGAAAGTTTTGCTCTCCTGCTTCACTTCTCATTTTCTTTAATAACTAACTAGCTCACACTCAATCTCTGAGAGCCTTCTGTCATTGGCCCACTTGGTGGTTTTATTCTGTCTCCTCTCTCTGCACCTGTATTAGGTTATCTCGTCTTTTCCCTACCCCATACCCCTGGGAATCCCCCATCAGAAACTGCTTCTGGCCGAGACAGTGATTCTCAGCCCAGGACCCAGGGCCTCCTTTGGGGCGGGGAGGACGTGTAGGTTGAAAAATAAAAAAACCCCTCCCAGGTGAAGCCATATACCCTTCTTGATACTTACGGCTTAAATTTAAAAAAAGTTTTAAAGAAAAACCCGACAAACATTTATTTTGTGCCTGCTAAGTACCAGTTGCTATTAGAGAAAGAGAACTCAGGAACTCAAGGGCCAAAGACAAAGCCCAAATAGTGAGAAGTACAATAGCTGCAGTGTAGGCGAGAGAGATACTAAGCAAATAATTATAATAATTTTTAGATCTTTTGCGATCAGGTTGCGTTCAAGGCTACCAGAGCTCAGCGAGAGCCTCTAATAGACTTAATCCTGGCTGGGAGAGGAGGGGAGGAAATCATGGCAGACTTCTTAGAGCAAGTGGCATTTAAGCTGGGACTTGAAGGTTGAGAAGGAGTTCGCCAGGCAAAGTGGAGGAAGGGAGAGCATGTGCAAAGCCAGGTCAGGTAATGAGTGAGGGGCACAGTGAGAGAGATGTGGCTGGAGAGGGGAGGGTCTTTCAGACTTAGCAGAAACAACCAAGGGAAGCCACTGAATGATTCCAAGCAGGGGAGGGTCATGCTTAGATTGGCATTTTACAGAGAGTATTCATATTCAGGCTGGCTGTTTGGTGGAGCTGGGAGGCTGTCCCAGGGATGGAGAAGATGGCGGTGGACAGCACTAGGGAGAGCTGCCTAGGAGGTGGTGAGATTGATCGTGGGAGCTGGGAAGGAAGGCAGTGACAATGAGGGCTTCCCGTAGAGGGAAGGTGGAGGGAGTGTGGAGTTATCTCTCATGCCTCTCGGGGTCAGAGTGTCTAATAGGAGGACTTTGGTCTTAGAGCTCTTTTGGAGGAGGCTGGAAGGAGGGGAGCAGAGGGCGATGGGAGTGAACCGAGCAGGGAGTGGAGGGCGTGGAGATCTGGTCGGGAGGCTCAGCTCTTGTCCACCAGGACTCCTGAGAGGGCCGGGCAGTGCTGGGCAGTGTGCGTTGGGAGGGGAGGGCAGCCACGCCTCCCTGCGCTCGCGTCCGCATTCCTAAGTCTTGATGCTGAGTTAAACACCTGGCATTTTTTCATATTTGTGTTCTCTCACAGTGGGAAGCCTTCAGCCTGCCAGAGCTACAGAATTTCTTGCGGATCTTGGATAAGGAAGAAGATGAGCAGCTACAGAACCTGAAGGAGCGCTACGCGGCCTATAGACACAAGCTGGAAGAAGCCCTCAGCGAGGCCTGGAAACCCGGGTAAAGCGTGGGGCTCCCTGCCCCTTGGGGACAGTGCGGGACCTGCGTGCAAACCAGCAGCCAGTGTGTCTCTTGTCGGAGGGCGTTTTTCTTGCCCCATGATGCTAGGGCCTTTCGCCTTTAAAAATCTCTAGATCTAGTTCCCCAAACCGGTCACGCAGCATCCTGCACCTTGGGCATCCTCTATAAGGGATTCTGCAAGCTTGTTCTGTTAAGGCACTGCGGTGTTACCTCTTGGCAAGCTGTGAACCTGTACTCTCGTCTGGAGCATTCTAGAGTGTTTTGAAGCATGGACTCTGGGTTTTTTTTTTCCCTTTTCTCTTATTTTGTTTTAGTTATTTTAAGTATATGATGATGATGTTAAGCTTAAGGTTGCGCAAATGATTTTTTAAAAGCTTAACGAGGAATCTATCGGAATTGTCTTATGGTGAAACTACCTGTCTGTTATTGTTTGTTTTTTCTTTTAAATGTCACAGGAAACGATCCATGTGAATTGAAGGGCACAGGAAGCTAGGAACTCTGAGGAATTGGTGAAGGATTTTGGAGGAGTCTGACAAAGAAAGTAAAGAGCAAGTTTGGAAGAAGGTGGGGTGGAAGTGGGGAGCCCTGATGGGAGGTGTTTTGGGCAAGTGGACGGTAGAGGAGAAGGGGAATTTGCTTGTAGACGAGTTAAAAGCTTTCAGTTTAGAGACGTGAAATCCATTGTCATATTGCTTGACAATGTGAGTGGGTAAAATGTGGGAGCGGAACCAAAGAAAGTAGGAGCTGGACCAGGAGGGACTAACTGCAGCTGACCAGAGAAGGCAGGTGGACCTTTCAAACAGGGACAGAGCCGCCCTCTCGGTGGACTAGCGCCCATTCTGCCTTCCTTCCCGGAGTGGAAGGTCTGATTGGTGCAGCTTCTCTGGGCCGATGGGGCAGTGAGCATCTGCTATGACTCCTGTGAAGTGACAGTTTTCCCCCCGAGGTCCTTTTCAAAGTGGAAAAGGAGTTTGGGGAGGAGGCACTTGCCCAGATTGTTAGCATCCGGGGGATTTGTCAGGTGAGGAGCTCCCAGTATACTTGTGACAGTCACTTCCTCCGCTCCCTCGGTTTCCCTTTTGTCTTTCCCTCCCTTCTTCCTCCTTCCCTCTCCCTGCTTTCCCTTCTCCCTTTGTCTTATCAATAGAAGTGCGATCTTACATAATGTAGAACAGGGGTATGGATTAAAGACCCAGGACAGTCTGACGCTCAGTTCCAAAGGGTGACCTGGCTGTAAGGCGGAGGTGGGCAGTGTCCACCCCGAGCGGACCACACAGGAGGGGGGGGTTCTTTATGGAAACATTTTAACAGAAGTGCATGTTCCTGCAAACCAAAGAAATGCATGTGCAATAAGAGCCTTCCTTAAAGCAGGTTAATAACCTCATTTTAAGCAGCAGTTAATCTGAAAACAACAGGAAAGGTGTACTGTGCCAGTCTATTTTTAGTCTAGATGTTGTTTGTTTATAAATTCCCAAGGAATTGTTAACACTTTGGTGACACCTAATGGATTCTTTTTGAAATTCCAAGGTGCTTCAGTTCTTTGCCTCTTAAGTGAACTGTGCCTTTTTTTTTTATTGCATTTCTGTTCTCTTCTTGGTGGCTCTTCTGACTTTTCAGAGAACACCCATCTTGCTGGAGGCAGATTAAGTGTCGCTTCTACTGTGCCACACACGTACTGAGACAATCATATCTTCCTAAGCTTTTTAAGGAAAGTTGGAAAGAAAAAGAAAAGTAGAAATAGCTATAAAATATGTATGGCACATCTTGTTTAATTTTGCATGTAAGTTCTTTTTAGTGCATCAGTGAGGTTTTAGTGACACTGTCATCCAGCGCTTTTACCTTCATTGTTCAGGGAACACCTTCATGATTTTCATACTGGTTTTACTATTCAGATGATGGCTTGGGTGTGAGTATACTGTTATCAACCACCTGGTCTTTTAATTACCCATCCCAGTAAGTTCATATTTTGTGAAGCCTTTGTTTCTCAGATGAAGACACTGTTAGAACCTTAAAGTAGTAGCTGATGGGTATCTGTGAAATTTTTTTTTTTTTACTTGAAGTAGATTGTCTAAATTAGGCATCCTCGTCTGTATTATCCAGGACCTTGCTCATTGTCATGTGCACTACAAGTTGCAATTTGGAAAACTTACTGTGTTGAAATTCTGTCGGTTCATGGTTCTTGAAGACCGACGGGTCTCTCCCAAACACTGGTGCCTGCAGCAGCATTTTTAATGTGTAAAAAGGCCACTGAGGCCAAAGAGTTTTAAAAATCATTGTACAAATTCTTATGTGAAATTAAACTAAGCTTTGCTGTAATACTGTTTTCTCTTCAATATGTGATGGTACAGGAACGAGGTGAAAGGAAGCGGTAGTATTGCAGGGGAGCATTTTCAATCGCAGAAGTAAAAAAAATTATAATATTTATAATTTTGATGAGTTTATTTTTATGGGGAAGAGTTTTCTTCCTGAAAATTGTTTCTGGTATGGCAAATCGTTTCCATTATTAAAAGTTGAAGTTGTCAGTTGATGTTTGTGTGTTTTTATTTACGGTTATACTAGCCAGGTAAAAGAAGGTCACAGGGGTGGGAGGAGCTGCTTTTGCAGATACTTGGGGACACGGGCTGGAATATGACAACTTTCACTAGGTTTGAATGGGGCACATTTGTTCTCCCAAATGTCATTTTTTCCTTTGCATTATCCTCTGGGGAGAATAACCAGAGGTGAGTGTCTGCCCATACAACACATTCCTAAAACAATTGTTTTGTGAAATATACATATATTTACAAGTTTATAAAGCATGTGAATAGGTTAGAAATTATTATAAAGTGGCTGCTCTGTGACCACTACCAAAATAGAACATTGTCTCTTTCTTAGCCTCTTCCTTCACCACCCATTCCTGCCCAGAGGCCTCCTACCCTTAAAATAGACCACTTTCAACATTAAAGTATCTTTTCTGGGGTCAGTGTGACTGTCTCACAAGGGATGGGCGCACAGCTGCTTCTCCTCTTAGGCTTCCAAGCCTGCTGGAGGCAAGTGTTCTTACTACTGCACTGCAGGTGCAAGTTTTCTTACTACTGCACTGCCCCCTAGAGGCACTGGCGAAGCAGGTGCAAGTGTTTGTTTTTACTACTGCACTGCCCCCAGAAGGTGCAAGTTTTCTTACTACTGCACTGCCCCCTAGAGGCACTGGCATGATTTTCATACTGGTTTTACTATTCAGATGATGGCTTGGGTGTGAGTATACTGTTATCAACCACCTGGTCTTTTAATTACCCATCCCAGTAAGTTCATATTTTGTGAAGCCTTTGTTTCTCAGATGAAGACACTGTTAGAACCTTAAAGTAGTAGCTGATGGGTATCTGTGAAATTTTTTTTTTTTTACTTGAAGTAGATTGTCTAAATTAGGCATCCTCGTCTGTATTATCCAGGACCTTGCTCATTGTCATGTGCACTACAAGTTGCAATTTGGAAAACTTACTGTGTTGAAATTCTGTCGGTTCATGGTTCTTGAAGACCGACGGGTCTCTCCCAAACACTGGTGCCTGCAGCAGCATTTTTAATGTGTAAAAAGGCCACTGAGGCCAAAGAGTTTTAAAAATCATTGTACAAATTCTTATGTGAAATTAAACTAAGCTTTGCTGTAATACTGTTTTCTCTTCAATATGTGATGGTACAGGAACGAGGTGAAAGGAAGCGGTAGTATTGCAGGGGAGCATTTTCAATCGCAGAAGTAAAAAAAATTATAATATTTATAATTTTGATGAGTTTATTTTTATGGGGAAGAGTTTTCTTCCTGAAAATTGTTTCTGGTATGGCAAATCGTTTCCATTATTAAAAGTTGAAGTTGTCAGTTGATGTTTGTGTGTTTTTATTTACGGTTATACTAGCCAGGTAAAAGAAGGTCACAGGGGTGGGAGGAGCTGCTTTTGCAGATACTTGGGGACACGGGCTGGAATATGACAACTTTCACTAGGTTTGAATGGGGCACATTTGTTCTCCCAAATGTCATTTTTTCCTTTGCATTATCCTCTGGGGAGAATAACCAGAGGTGAGTGTCTGCCCATACAACACATTCCTAAAACAATTGTTTTGTGAAATATACATATATTTACAAGTTTATAAAGCATGTGAATAGGTTAGAAATTATTATAAAGTGGCTGCTCTGTGACCACTACCAAAATAGAACATTGTCTCTTTCTTAGCCTCTTCCTTCACCACCCATTCCTGCCCAGAGGCCTCCTACCCTTAAAATAGACCACTTTCAACATTAAAGTATCTTTTCTGGGGTCAGTGTGACTGTCTCACAAGGGATGGGCGCACAGCTGCTTCTCCTCTTAGGCTTCCAAGCCTGCTGGAGGCAAGTGTTCTTACTACTGCACTGCAGGTGCAAGTTTTCTTACTACTGCACTGCCCCCTAGAGGCACTGGCGAAGCAGGTGCAAGTGTTTGTTTTTACTACTGCACTGCCCCCAGAAGGTGCAAGTTTTCTTACTACTGCACTGCCCCCTAGAGGCACTGGCGAAGCAGGTGCAAGTGTTTGTTTTTACTACTGCACTGCCCCCAGAAGGTGCAAGTTTTCTTACTACTGCACTGCCCCCTAGAGGCACTGGTGAATCGGTAAGGAGGAAAACATTTCAAGTACCATAGCTGCTTTGTAAGTGAAAATATTATGATAGAAATGGTGGCTCAATATAGATCTTTTTCACCAGAATATCCAGAAGAATCTAGTTTGGAAGTTTGGCCTGGGTTACTACCCAAGGTGCAGTGGGAGTGTTTTGGAATTTTTATCCCTTAAAGGGAGTTAGCTTCCTGCCCTAGGAACTTGTTACCTGTTGATAATAGTTTAAATGAATATTCTTATGTTGCAAAATTAGTTCTCAAGAATTGTACACTGTTTTGGGACTCTGTCAGGTGATCCTGATTACGAGTTTTGTGTTTTTGAAAGAAGGGGGAGAGTCTCTGTACAGATCTTCAGTAATCTACGGTGGGGTTATGTTCTAATAAACCCATTGTAAGTTGGAAATATCGTAAGTCAAGAGTGCATCCCATCCACCTAACCTAGCGAACGTCATCGTTCTGCCTAGCTTACTTTAAACCTGCCCAGAACACATACATTAGCCTACAGTCGGGCAAAATCATCTGACACAAAGCCTATTTTATTAGAATAAAGTGTTGAATATCTCATGTAATGTGCTGAATACTGTCCTGAAAGTGAAAAACAGGATGGTTGTCTGGGTACAGAATGGTTCTAAGTATATTGGTTGTTTACCCTCGTAAACAAAAAATATCACTAGCCCGGGAAAAGATCACTATTCAAAATCCAAGTACAGGGGCTTCCCTGGTGGCGCAGTGGTTAAGAATCCGCCTGCCAATGTACGGGACACAGGTTCGAGCCCTGATCTGGGAAGATCCCACATGCCACGGAGCAACTAAGCCTGTGCTCCACAACTACTGAGCCTGCGCTCTAGAGCCCGTGAGCCACAACTGCTGAGCCCGAGTGCCACAACTACTGAAGCCTGCACGCCTAGAGCCCGTGCTCTACAACAAGAGAAGCCACCCAATGAGAAGCCCACGCACTGCAATGAAGAGTAGCCCCCGCTCGCTGCAACTAGAGAAAAGCCCGTGTGCAGCAACGAAGACCCAACGCAGCCAAAAGTAAAAATAAATAAAATTAAAAAAAAAAGATCCAAGTACATTTTCTACTGAATGCCTATCACTTTCACATCATCGTAAAGTCGAAAAACTGTAAGTCAAACCATCATTAAATTGGGACCTTCTGTACTATAATAGCAAGTTAAAACACAGTGTTTACCATGTGCCAGGCATTATTCTGAAAAGCTTTAATATGTATTAACTCATTTTCTCTCCCATGAGATAGGTATTGTCAACATCCCCATTTTACAGATGAGGAAACAAACGCATTAAGGTCCAGCAACTTGCCTGCGGCCCCTCTGGGAGTGAGTGGCAGAGCTGCCCTGCCTGTCCACCGGCTTTTCCTATAAGCTCTACCGAGTTTTTCAGTAAAACTACCTGTGAAGGGCCCATTAGGATGCCTCGAATGGGCAGTTCATCTGAAAGCAGGCCTGTTTAGGCACAGTTGGGGTTTGTGGCTTGATGTCAGAGTGCTCTATCATCCTTTTGTTGTTGCTGTTCATTTAGCATTCCATTTAAGTGATTATACTAAGTTAGGTAGAAGGAGACGCCTACCTGTGTTTTTGTTTACAGGTTCTGTTGCGTGCAAGAAACTGACAGAGAGCAGGTAACCAAACCCCGTGTTCTCACTGTAATTAGTAAAATAATTCCTTGGAACCACCAGGATAATAGCTTCAGGGAGAAGTCACAGTTCCCAGGAGCCACCAAATACTTACAAACGCTGGAGTTTTATTCCCTCATCAAGGATGGTCCTCTCCAAAGAAACATGGGAAACTAAGTATTCAAAGTCTTGAAAGTATACACCTGTCTGGTGTGAATCACTACTTGCTTAGTTAATTGCTAAATTAAGAAAGCAGCTTTGTATAAGGATGGGGGGAGAAATGGGGCGGGGGGGCGGTTGGTGGTGGAAAGGAGTGGGCAGGTTAAATAACTGTGAGGTAAGATGTATTAACTCCATCTGCGGGGTTAGTTTGTTTTTTAATTGGAGTATAGTTGCTTTACAATGTTGTGTTAGTTTCTGCTGTACAGCAAAGTGAATCAGCCACATGTATACATATATCACCTCTTCCTTGGATGTCCTTCCCATTTAGGTCACAACAGAGTATTGAGGAGAGTTCCCTGTGCTGACAGTCTGTTCTCATTAGTTAATCTATTTTATACATAGTAGTGTGTATATGTCAATCTCAATCTCCCAATCCATCGCACCCCTGGGTTTTTTAAGTTTTGTTGGTTTTTGTTTTTTGGGGGGTTGGTGATTTTGGTTTCATTTTGGTTTTTTGACAGATCTTTCCCTTTAATTCTGTAAGGTGAGAGTGACCAGGTAGAGGACAGACCTTTTCATCTTAGTTTCCAAAGTCACTTGTGACTCACTTGGTGGCAGCTGAACTCCAAAAGCTCGTCTTTCCTCCCTTCTGAGAGAGGTGAGTATTGGCATTTGAAAATGTTTGCACACAAACAAAACATCAGGACTCTTTGTAAGTTTCAAGAGAAGTTGGGTTTTGGCTTTGTGTTTGGGAAAGAGTTCCTTATTTTTATTTTTTTTTGGTTGCACCGCCTGCCTTGTCCTCAGTGGTGAAAGTGCAGAGTCCTAACCACTGGACCACCAGGGAATTCCCAGGGAGGGAGTTCCTTTAACCAGGAGAGTTGGTATTGATTTTTCTAAAGTGGGATTCTAGGGGGCTCTGCTCGAGAGGGCTTTCTGATTTTCAAGTGTGATAAAATTTGCTAAAGTTCTAGTAATTCTGGAGCAGCACACTGAGGTGTCTTGCCAAAAGTTAGAATCCTTGAATGATTACTCTGTGGGTGGGAGGCGATAGTTTAAATTCAAATCTTTTATTCAAAACTACAAATGGTGTCTTCAGATTCTTTTTAGAATGGCAAACATTTCAAATGTTTTTTCTTGCACGTGTGATCTCTCAAGGAAGATGTTCCAAGTCAATGACTTTTAGGTAAAATCAAGCATGTCACTGAATGCCTTATCAATAAAAGATGCTTATCTGAGAATACAGCGGCAGCCTTAGAAATCGAGGAACCTGGCTATCAGCCTTCAGCAAAGCCCAAGCCTCATTGCCTTTCTTCCAGATAAACTTGCCGCAGGAGTTGTGTGTGCTGGCGAAGGGCGTGTGCTTCAAGGAAGGTAACGAGCTAGTGTGTAGGGTGTGGGTGAGGCCAGAACGATGTTCCTGTCCCCTGTGTCACCTTCCATCCCCAGCTTGATTTTTAAATTTTTGTTCTTTTGCAAGTAAGGCGATCCAAGCAGAGGCACAGTAGGTCTTGGGGGAAAAGTTGTTACGAAGCTAATAGTTGGGAAAGGGCAGTGTTTTAAGATCTGTTGGAAGAGATTTCAAGACTAAAATGAAGTTATTACTCTGTGTCTTTATGGACCGCCTCCAGAACTACTGGAGGTGCTGAGTTTTAAAAGGAGGATTTAAAAATCTTCCCCCCACGCCAAAGCTAATACTAGGCCCTGAGAATCTGCTACTTTAATAAGCACCCCGTGTTTTTTCAAATACTAACTGTGAATCTTAGAGCTCTCCAGAGTATTTCAGAGACTGAAAGGATATATCCATGTGCACAGTTGTACCTCTCTCTCTCTTTTTAAACAAATTACTTCCATACTGAGAGTAATGGCTAGCCTGCAGAGAGGCTCCCTGACCTGCCTCATTTAGCACTGGAAAGGATAATTCTATACATAGCTTGACCCTGTGCCCTGACCATGGCTAATTGGATCTTAAGTTAGACCTGCTATACAAGGCTGTTGATCAGTTAAACTTTCTTAAAATTTTAAATAAAGAAACAAAGGAATTGTAGTTAGTCTGTGATGGGTACTTATAAACCAGGGAACTGAACCCACCATTGGGCCTTGTTTCAGGGGCAGAGAAAGACTGCAGAGAAAGCAGGAGAATAGAGCAGAGAGAAGCAGAGAGAAGGCCGTGTGGCCTCTGGGAGATGGAAAGAGTAAATTCGGAACCTACTTGATATTTGTTAGCTGTTGGATGCCTAATCATACCCTCTTCCCTCAGGAAGGAATTATCTTTGTTTACGTGAGTTTTGTACTCATGTGCCCATTTCTACGATGGGATCCAGAGTAGAAATAGAGGGAAATTTATAGTATTGGGATGGCCAAAAGTTTCGTTCGTTTTTTTCCGTAAGATGACTCTAGTAGCACTTAGTTGTCTTTAACTTCATTCAAAACAATTTTGTTAGATTGTATGTGATAGCTGTCATATCAGCGTGCATTTAAAAAAAGACATCAAAATTGGTGAGTTTTTGTGTAGCCATTTTAACACATTATTGACTGGGGGATTTTTGCAGAAACTAACGCCTGTGGCTGTAATACGTCTCCGGTCAAAAATGTGTTAATATTGAAGGTGGAAATAAAAAAAGCAACATTTTCGGCATATTATGCTTTATTATTTCAAGAAAGTTAAAAACGTAACCGAAATGCAAAGAAAGATTTGTGCAGTGTATGGAAAAGGTGCTGAGAGTGATCGAACCTGTCAAAAGTGGTTTGTGAAGTTTCGTGCTGGAGATTTCTCACTAGACGATGCTCCACAGTCGGGTAGACCAGTTGATAGCAATCAAATCGAGACATTAATTGAGAACAGTCAACGTTGTACCATGTGGGAGACAGCTGACATACCCAAAAAATATCCAAATCAAGAGTCGAAAGTCATTTGTACCAGCTTGGTTACGTTAATCACTTTGATGTTTGGGTTCCACGTAAGTGAAGAAAACCTTCTTGACCATATTTTTGCATGTGATTCTCTACTGAAACGTAATGAAAATGTTCCATTTTTTAGAAATTTATTTATTATTTATTTTTGCTCGTTGCTGCATGTAGGCTTTCTCTAAGTTGAGGCAAGCAGGGGCTACTCATCGTTGCAGTGTGCGGGCCTCTCACCATGGTGGCTTCTCTTGTCCTGGAGCACGGGCTCCAGGTGCGCGGTCTTCAGTAGTTGTGGCTCACGGGCTCTAGAGCACAGGCTCAGTTGCTCCATGGCATGTGGGATCTTCCTGGACCAGGGCTTGAACCCGTGTCCCCTGCACTGGCAGGCGGATTCTTAACCACTGCGCAACCAGGAAGGTCCCAGTGATGAAAAGTGGATACTGTACAATAATGTGGAATGGAAGAGATCATGGGGTAAGTGAAATGAACCACCACTAACCACACCAAAGGCCGGTCTTCATCCAAAGAAGGTGTTGTGTATATGGTGGATTGGAAGGGAGTCCTCTATTATGAGCTCCTTCCAGAAAACCAATCAATTAATTCCAACAAGTACCGCTCCCAATTAGACCAACTGAAAGCAGCACTTGACAAAAAGCGTCCAGAATTAGTCGATAGAAAACCCAAAATCTTCCATCAGGATAACACAAAGCTGCATGTTTCTTTGATGACCAGGCAAAAACTGTTACAGTTTGGCTGGGAAGTTCTGATTCATCCACTGTATTCACCAGACATTGCACCTTTGGATTTCCATTTATTTTGGTCTTTACAAAATTCTCTTAATGAAAAAAATTTCAATTCCCTGCAAGATTGTAAAAGGCACCTGGAACAGTTCTTTGCTCAAAAAGATAAAAAGTTTTGGGAAGACAGAATTATGAAGTTGCCTGAAAAATGGCATAAGGTAGTGGAACAAAACGGTGAATACATTGTCCAAAAAAGTTATTGGTGAGAATGAAAAATGCGTCTTTTATTTTTACTTAAAAACCAAAGGCACTTTTTGGCCAACCCAGTACTAAATGCCTATTAGAAAAGATGAAAAGGCTCAAATGGATGACCTCAGCCTCCACTTAAAGATACAAGAAAAAGAAAAGCAAACCCAAAGTAAGCAGAAGAAAGGAAGTAATAAAGAGTGGTAATAAATGAAATAGAAAACAGAAACAAAATCAATGAAACCAAAAGTGGGTTCTTAAGAGATCAACAGAGTTGATAATCCTCTAACCATACAGACCAGGCAAGAAAGAGAAGATGCAAATTACCACCTCAGGAACAGGACAGTTGACATCACTACAGATATACTTGATATGTTTGTATTTAAGGTCCTTGCGTCGAAGTAAGTTTCCTTAAAAATTAGTGTTATTTTGTGCAAAAAAAAAAAAAAGGTGAGTTCTACACATTCCTAATTTGGCCTAGTTTTGAAAAGTTTGCCAAATGACAAGTGCTGATGTCACTTGGTACTATCAACTTTTTGGTTCCCTCAGAAATTTAGTTATTTACATTATGTAACTTTAATGCATATGATCAATAATATTCTAACTTAATATTTAAGCCTACTTTCATATTATTGGAAATACAGTAGGGCTTATGCTTATTAAAATGTGAATTATGATTGCTTCCTTCCTTCCTTTCTTCCTCCCTCCCTTCCTTCCACCCCTTCCTATTCCCGTCCCTCCCTCTTCCCCCCCCCCCACCAACAGCTTAGAACAAATTGTAATCATATTTGAGGAATGAGCATATCTGTTTACTATTGGGTTCTGTGATAGCTGTATTCTTACAACCATCCTTTTCCTTTTTTTTTTTTTTCCTGTCACTTATATTAGTTTGTTCTGTTCTTTGCATAAAAAGAAACTTGAGTAGAACACCAAGTGTTTTAACTTTTTTAATTCGTATGTATAAATTACCCAAGGATGTTAGGTACTGGGTAGATTATGCTGAGAAGGAACATCATGGTCCTGTCTTCACGGAAACCAGACTATGAGTAATGCAAACCGGTAAGTGTCACAAAGATAAAGTACAGAGTGCTATGAGAGTCTACTACTTAGGCAGTTAGAGAAGGCTTCCCTGAGGGAGTGACTTACAGCTAAGATTTTAAGGATGAGCAGGAAGTTACCTGGTAGAATTCATGATTTACATGAAAATTTTCTACACAATGGCCACTGGTTTCTCGGGCCTTTTTTTGGCAGCCTGTTACATGGGCGTCACTCTAGCTGCTTTTCCTCTGTTACGAGAAAGGAACTTATATAGGTCTAAATAATTCTCCACAGGTTAAGAGTTCATCTTTGGCAAGGGCAAGTTAAAATTTACAGTGGCAATTGCTCTGGATCAAGCTCAACTTTTTTTCCCCTGTAAAGTGGGAGGGTACCATGTGTTTGCTTTCCTCACAGGCCTCATGCGAGGACTGAATAAGATAATGAAGGTCAAGGTACTCTGTACACCGCAAAGCCTGACATAGTGTAAGGTGGTATTATTCTCCAAGTTCTGCTTCCTATAGTGGTATGGCAGCTTTACTACTGGGCCAAGATGTTTACATATCATGTTGACAACTAAAATTCATCTAAGAAGCAACACCTAGGATGTAATTTCCAGGAGGGACATTTTTTCAGACAAGTATTTTCTTGGTTTTTGTTTTTTAGACTCGTGTTCAGGGAAGGCAAAACAAAAGATTCTAGGGCAATTAGTAGACCAAGAAA
Source organism: Lipotes vexillifer (assembly GCF_000442215.2). Taxonomy (NCBI): domain Eukaryota; kingdom Metazoa; phylum Chordata; class Mammalia; order Artiodactyla; family Lipotidae; genus Lipotes; species Lipotes vexillifer. The sequence continues at coordinate 477,095 of NW_006772326.1, forward strand.
TCTTCATTCAGTGCCTTTCCTTGTGCTCCCCATAAATACAGTGGCAGAGTGTTGTCTGTCTTCTCTTACAAGTTAGACCCAAAATGCTCAGAGGAGCTGGGACTAGGGCTGCCCGTGCTGTCATGTTACTGTGAGGTGCTGAGCGATTCGGACCAGAGGGTCACACATAGGTGCTGTCTGGGGGCCTTTGGCCTTTGTTTCTGCTCAGTGTTGTCATGCATGTGAATTGTCATCCCAGGGGACTGGAGCATATCTTCAGCTCTTTCTGTATCTCTCTGAGCTGCAGGGCATAACATCTGTGGGACTAAACATTTCACTGTCTGGAAACAGCTACTTGGGCAGCTTTGAGAAGGGATGGGGCTGCTCTACAGGCAGACCCTGAGCTACAGCTTCCTGCCTCTCCTTGTGAAGTCAGCGTTCACCCCTGGCTGAACCCTTAACTAGGGCCTTAAGTGGCATTACAGGAAGAGGAAGGGGGCAGGATGACCGAGGCCCCCAGTTTTTGTTTTCCCCTGCTGTACAGAGGACTAGACTCGGCACCCTGGGCTTCATTTTTTATGGAAGCATCCATAAAAGTGCAGTCACAGGCTGAAGGCTGCCTGATAGATGACTCAGTAATCACTCATTCCAGACTGCTGAAAGAATCCAAGATGTCATGTTGATGTCAGGCCTAATAAAGTTGCTCCTCACCTGATCTGGGAGGAGCTGGGAAAAGCGGGAGGATTGGGGAAGAAAAGGACACAGGGCAGCCACTTTCTTAGGGACGTAAGCAAGTACAGAATCATTCACATTTCTGAGCTACTTTCCTAGCATTAGGATGAGGCAAGGGAGTAGCGTCTGATGATCTTGGACAACAGGTGCCTCAGAAAGCAGGCCAGGGGCTTCCCTGGTGGCGCAGTGGTTGAGAGTCCGCCTGCCGATGCAGGGGACACGGGTTCGTGCCCCGGTCCGGGAAGATCCCACATGCCGCGGAGCGGCTGGGCCCGTGAGCCATGGCCACTGAGCCTGCGCGTCCAGAGTCTGTGCTCCACAACGGGAGAGGCCACA
>NW_006772326.1:479223-496242 GCF_000442215.2 Lipotes vexillifer
GCCCCGGGGGCCTGGGCGGCTGAGCCTGGGCCCCGCAATGGGAGAGGCCCCAGCAGTGAGAGGCCCGCGTACCGAAAAAAAAAAAAAAAAGAAAGCAGGCCAGAATCTTGGCCTGTAGCCACTGCTAAAAGAGCAGCACCACCCCTGTGCTGTGCTCTCCCCTGCACCAGCCTTTGTGGGTTATGGAGAACCCCTGGAGGGAAGACTTGGATTTGTGTCTGGGGTCTGCCAGCCGAGAGAGTCCATTAAAATATTTTCCAGCATGTGTTGAGGCCAACAGTTTAGCAACCATTCCAGCAAAGCAGCTTCTACTTGGTTTTAGTAATTATAGCTGCAAACTAGCATTTGCTTATACTCTTCAAGTATATAATGTATGTAAGACTTTTTATTCCCCCTTTGGAGACAAGTCGAGCCTCTACCACTGGACAGCATTGCCCTGTCCCAGGTACCTACAGTTGGATAGGTTTTGGCAAAAGGTTTGCCCCAGTTTCTCTTGGTAAACCAGGTTTGGTCATTATATTAGTCATACATTGCCATACATAGTTTTTGCTTGTTTGTTTTTTTTTGCGGTAAGCAGGCCTCTCACTGTTGTGGCCTCTCCCGTTGCAGAGCACAGGATCCGGACATGCAGGTTCAGTGGCCATGGCTCACGGGCCCAGCTGCTCCGTGGCATGTGGGATCCTCCCGGTGCAGGGCACGAACCCGTGTCCCCTGCATCGGCAGACGGACTCCCAACCACTGCCCCACCAGGGAAGCCCCTATTTTTTAATTGTTTTTTTGCTATTAAGTTGAATGTGTTCTTTACACGTTTGGGATATTAACCCCTTATCATACATGATTTCTAAATAGTTTCTTCTATTCAGTAGGCTGCCCTTTTATATTGTCATTGTTTTCCTTTGCTATGCAGAAGCATTTTAGTTTGATATAGTCCCACTTGTTTGTTTTTTTTTGCCTTTGCTTTTGGAGTCAGATCCAAAAAATCACTAATACTGATGTCAAGCAACATATTGCCTATGTTTTCTTCTAGGATTTTTATGGTTTCAGGTTTTACATTCTTCAATCCATTTTGAGTTAATTTTTGTGTATGGTGTAAAATAGTAGTCTAGTTATACTCTTTTGCATGTGGCTGCCAGTTTTCCCAGAACCATTTATTGAAGATACTGTCCTTTCCCTATTGTATATTCTTGGCTTTGTCCTAAATTAACCATAAATGCATGAGTTTATTTCTGGGCTCTCCGTTCAATTGATCCATGTGTCTGTTTTTATGCCTATACCATACATTTTTGATTACTGTAGCTTTGTAATATAGTTTGAAATCAGTGAGCATGATGCCTCCAGCTTTGTTGGTCTTTCTTAAGATTGTTTTGGGTATTTGGGGTCTCTTGTGGTTCCATCCAAATTTTAGGATTGTTTGTTCTGTTTCTGTGAAAAATGTCTCTGGAATTTTGATAGGGATTGCATTGAATCTGTAGATTGCTTTGGGTAGTATGGACATTTTAATATTAATCTTCCAATCCATGAGCACAGAATATCTTTCCATTTATTTGTGTCTTCTTCAGTTTCTTTCATCAGTGTCTTTTAGTTTTCAGTGTGTAGGTTTCTGACTTTCTTGGTTAATCTAATTCCTAGGTATTTTCTTTTTTGGAAGGTAGCTATGCTCACCACTAAATCACCAATGCTGCACTGTTTTATTCTTTCTGATGCAGTTATAAATGGAATTAATTTCTTAATTTCTTTTTCTCATAGTTTATTAGTATATAGAAATACAAGATTTTTGTATACTGATGTTGTATCTTACAGCTATACTGAATTCATTTATTAGTTCTAGCAGTTTTCTTGTGTGGAATCTTTAGGGTTTTCTGTATATGTCATCTGCAAATAGTTACAGTTTTACTTCTTCCTTTCTGATTTGGATTCTTTTTATTTTACTTGCCTAATTGCTCTGGCTAGGATTTCCAATACTATGTTTGTTTTTCTTTCTTTCTTGACTTTTTATTAGAAAAGATATTTTACATATAATTTTAGTTTTCTTTTTTAACATCTTTATTGGAGTATAATTGCTTTACAATGGTGTGTTAGTTTCTGCTTTATAACAAAGTGAATCAGCTATCCAATACTATGTTGAATAAAAGTGACAGTGGGCATCTTTGTCTTTGTTCCTCATCTTAGAAGAAAGGCTTTCAGCTTTTCATTGTTAGCTGTGGACTTGTCATCGATGACTTTTATGTTGAGGTATGTTTACTCTGTATGCACTCTGTATGAGTTTTTATCATGAACGTTGAGTTTTGTCAAATGCTTTTTCTGCATCTATTGTGATGATCATGTTTTTTATCCTTCATTTGGTTAATGTGGTATATATAGCACATTGATTTGTGGATGTTGAACCACTCTTGCATCCTTGTACTAAATTCCACTTGATCATGGTGTATGAGCCTTTTAATGTTATCGTTGAATTCAGTTTGCTAGTATCTTGTTAGAGGATTTTTGCCTCTGTGTTTATCAGGGATATTGGCCTGTAATTTTCTTTTCTTATGATGTCCTTGTCTGGTTTTGGTATGAGAGTAATGCTAGCCTCATAGAATGATTTTGGAAGTGTTCCTTCCTCTCCTGTTTTTGGAAGAGTTTGAGAAGGATTGGTATTAGTTCCACTTTGAATGCTTGGTAGAATTCACCAGTGAAGCTACCTGGTCCTGGACTTTTGTTTACTGGGAGGCTTTTTTTTTTTTTTCTTTAAATTTTATTTATTTTTGGCTGTGTTTGGTCTTTGTTTCTGTGTGAGGGCTTTCTCTAGTTGCGGTGAGCGGGGGCCACTCTTCATTGCGGTGCGCAGGCCTCTCACGATCGCAGCCTCTCTTGTTGCGGAGCACAGGCTCCAGATGCGCAGGCTCAGTAGTTGTGTGTCACGGGCTTAGTTGCTCTGCGGTATGTGGGACCTTCCTGGACCAGGTCTCATACCTGTGTCCCCTGCATTGGCAGGCATTCTCAACCACTGCGCCACCAGGGAAGCCCTGGGAGGCTTGTTGAATACATTCAATCTCCTTACTAGTGATCAGACTATTCACATTTTCTATTTCTTCATGATTCAGTCCTAGAAGGCTGTATGTTTCTAGGAATTTATCCGTTTCTTCTGGGTTATCCGATTTGTCGGCATATAATTAGTTGTTCATAGTACTCTCTTATGATCCTTTGTATATGTGTGGTACAGTTGTAATGTCTCCCCTTTCACTTCTGATTTTACTTGAGCCCCTTTTATTCTTGGTGAGTCTAGTTAAGGGTTTGTCAGAGGAGCTGTTTTCACTTTGTTCTCAAAAGTCATGCTGTGGAGCACAAGAAGCCACTTGAATGGTAGTGTTAACTCCCCTTCTTAGTCTGAAACTGTTTTCCCTGTAACTACAGATATCAGGGATGAGTTTTCAATCTACACAATAATGTCCTGGGGGTCAGGAAGAGAGTAATTTGCTTTCATAACCCAGCCCACGTCCAGGCAGAGTAGGCACTCAGACATATGAGGGAGGGTAAAATCCTTCTTAGATCAGAGAGAGAGCAGAGTTTAATAGATGTCTTCAAAGCCACATCTTTGAAACCTTGAGTCTTTCTTTGACTAATGAGCTTTGTGAGCTTGGATAAACTAAGCTGAGGAAAGCAGCTTGTTGGCAGAGCCATTTTTATCACAATAAATACTAATTACAACCATTCTGTGTATTTCTCCACCCTGTGAGGACCCATCAGCATCAGTCTGAGGGGCAGGTTGTGAGGATATATAAGATCTCAGGTCTCACCAGCAGAAGGTGGTAATGAAAGCTTCCTCTCAAAGACTAAGATTTAGAACTGTCATCTACTCTGTGGTACTCCTGAAGCTGGCTCCCACGTCCCACATGCAAATCTTATATAGTAATTCCTAGGTCATCAGTAAAGGTCCCTGCACAGTGCGTTCAGCTTGGGGCCTCTAGGTTCTCTGCTCTTGCCACTACAGACTTCAAGGTACACACGTGACTAGCCCTTTAAACCCATGACAGGCAGAGAAAGAAGGTGAAACAAATACTAAACCTGTACAGTGTTTGGTTCTACAGGGCAGGGTACAGTCTCAGTGGGAATGGTGGGGGGGGGGCTGCGAATTAGAAAAATGGATTTAGTAGAGTCTGTACTTACCCTCACTTTGAGTCTAAGTAAAGAAACGTTCTCCTCTTCCTTGGTGGCTTGATACTGTGATAAACTCAATTGTTTTTCTGATAGTATAGTAGTATGGAAACTTTATGGTATGGTTATCTTCTAACATCTTGTTTTTCTGCTTGGTCTTCAGAACTTACAAGAGGCAACCTACTAGGTCTGAGGTTGGCAAATTATGATTTTTTTTTTTTTTGGTAAAGTTTTGTTGGAACATAGCCATGCATATTCATTTGTGTTGTCTATGGCTACTTTTGTACTGAAGCAGCAAAGTAGCTGTGATAGAGACATAGCCTGCAAACCTAAAATATTAACTATCCCTTTAAGAAAAAGTCTGTCAACTCCAGTAGGACTGACTTCTCATTTACGGCGATGGATCACATGACTGAACATCAAGCCAAGGCACCTTCGACGGTGAGCTTTAGTTTATCTAATTTAAAGCTGGTCAAGGTAAGTTGTTTTTTTTTCTCTCCAAACTGTAAATGCATAAAGATTTATCAGGACGGATTTTCTACATGGTGCTCATTCAGGGATACTGGGCAGCAGGGACCACACATATACACGAACGAGGTTTCCAGGCAGGGACTGTGGTACCCAATGCGAAACAGCCCATCGCCAGGACTAGGTGAGTGATTAAAACATTAAACAGTATACAGCAAAGAACATTTTGTCAAAATTACTACTTGTGGACTACAACAAAGGACACATTCCCACTAGAACAGAAATAAATTTTAATTCATTGAAAAGTGCAGCAGTGAACAGGGTCCTTCAAAGGGCACTTCCTTAGTCAAATGACTGAGGTGACACAGAGCCAGGGCAGAATAACTTGTAAGAACAGATGATGCAAACACATGAATTCACAAATTCAGTTGGACCTAAGCGGTGGTGAAACAAAAGACCCAAATATCCCCACCTAGTTCCACTGGTGGATCAGTTTAAATACCCTTTGCTTTCTCTTAATAAGGATCCTGGGACAATTTATCTTCTTTCATTAAAACACTAGTCCTTAGACACAAAAATATAACCTTCCATGGCTATCATTACTATTTTGTACAAAAACCCTACTGCTGTCAATTAAAATGTATTTTGCAACAGCACCATTGGTCAAATTCAAAGATACTCAAAAGGCATGCCCTACTTTGTAGTTGTAGGGAATGTTATTTTACTTGAGGGAGAGCTTTGTAATAGGAAATCTTATAAGGCAAAATCTCTATTCTTCCCCAAGACCTCTGTTCGTTCCTAATGGTTACAGTTTTCTATTACCAATACATACGGACCTGGTCTTCTTAAAAGGGAAAACAATCAAAATTCAAATCAGTACAATTAAGAGAGAAACAAGGCAAGCCTCTTGCAGTGGGGCCCTTGTACATATCATTCTGAAAAATTCCAGTGCATTTTGTGGTCTGCTAGTCTAGAAACTGAGGTCTCTTTATGAAAGATGATTTTAGTGTAAATCCAGAATGCAACCAGTCCAAGAGGAGAAAAAGTCAAATTAGAGGCCATTCAAAAATCAGGGGTACAAAAAAAGGGCTTCACTGCATTCCCTGCCCTGCCCGCCCCCCAGACAAAAGTCTGATAAATGTAAGAGCAGTGGGACAGGAATACTATCAGCGGCTGACTTGTGTTACTCTTACTATGTCATCTGCTTTCAGGAATGAGCATCATAGAACTGAATAATATGACATCACAGTACAAGACCTGGTAAGAGTTGTTTTCTCTTTATTCAGGAATAACCATGGTCAACTTCCATTAATGTGGAAGCTGACTGATTAATGTGAAGACTCCAAAGTGTAGAATAAAGCCAATACCCATACTCAACATTGTAGTTTGCGTTTAGTTACAAAATTGTTAGAATTTCTTTTCCTAAAATGGTCACAGCAGAGGTATTCATTCCACTTGCCCATTTCACCTCTAAATACCACCAGTTACTGGCATTGTATGAGGTAAAGGAATAAACCCAATGGCTGTTAACCCAACATGGCTACCTGGAATTGTGATAGAAAAGTTACTTATGGCCATGTCTTACAAAGTGCTTAAAGCTCAACCTAGGACCTTACATAAAGCTAAAATCCCTACTGCCTGAGTTGAACAGGTTATAAACCACGGTTCCTCCTCCTCCCCTGCTGCCACATCACCAATTAACCTTCCTGTGAAGAAAACACAAGAAATGGGATTGGTCTTCAAGCCAAGAGACAGAAATGCAGGTGTTCTAAACAGTGAGGAAATCTCAAGAAGATCGGGTTTCGACAGAGGAATATAGTGAATTAGGCCCAAATTACACAAGACTCCAAAAACTCAGCAAGTTTTGCTGAAAGGGAAGAAGGTAAGTAGTTGGTACTCTGCATCAACACTAAGGAATTCTTACATCTTATAACAAATGAACAGAATGTCAGCAATATGCAGAGGGAGTCTCACAACTTCACACATGGGACTAGAACCCAGGCTCCCTGCCGGACAGGCACTTACTGCACCCTGATTTATAGCCCTTCAGCGTGTCAACCAGAGAGCCCTACCTACAAAAGGCCCTCAGAAAACACAACCTTCACCAACCCCTGGAATTTCTTCTCTGCTGAAATACTTAACCCACTTTATATTTCAGATCCGAGAAAGGGAAGTATCAAGAGAAGAGACGTTCCCCAGATACCCCTGGTGTTCACTGGCACTCCGTGTGATTAGCAGCCACTGGAAAGTAGATGTCCATCACCTTCAGTAATCACCTGGAATTAACCTTTACCAAAAGCTTGCTACTGTTCTATTTCAATGTAGCACCAGCCCAGAACTGCCAAAAAATGAACAGAGCTTCACTGATGCGTTTTGAATTTGTGATCCATTGTGATGGATATTATAAACAGTGTATTTCTACAGATCTAAAAACAATGGTATTTGTTCTTAATCAGATGGTTCAGCTCTGATGGTTATTCTTCAAGCCATGTGATATTAGTATTTTTGATAGTGAAGTGTTCAATCTCAAATGCTATGCAGGTCCTCTGATTTTAGGTCAAGCTGTATACCAAAAACCTTGCCCCCCTAAAGCATTGCCATTTATCTGAATGGATTTACAAATCTAGACTTTGACCACATGGGGAATCATCAAGAACTGTGGCCCCAGGACAGAAAGGGTTTGGTGAGAACAAAGACCTCAGGAGTATCATCATCAGTTGAATAAAGGGACCAGGGACAGCCACTCCTGACACACAGGCAGAGTTCACAGTTTAACACACTGCACAAGGAAGTCAGCTGTTTGTTTGGGTTGCTTTTTCAAACAGGACTTAAAGCCAGTCCAGAAACCCTTCCAGGCATGGTCTTGAAGACTAGCTACAGACACACCTACTACAATCACTTCATCAGAAAGAGGCGTGCAAGGGATCCAACCGCAGCGGTGCTACAGATGTTTTGAAAACCTTCGAGTCCTGACACTGCCATGATTGTTGAACATGAGACGAGGGTCAAACCTATATCTGGGCACAGAAAAAGAAAAAAAACAATGTCACGTTAACTACAATTAGCCATTGAGTACTTCATTCAGAATATTAACTGGAAAGAATGGCAGGAAGGGATACAAAAGGAAAAATTAAGTCACCGGAAGGGCATCTAGTGGGAAAGTCTGTAGTACAAAGCAAGAGTACTTAGTAATTAAGAGCATTTCCATCGTAAGTCAGCAAGCACAAAATAATATAGTGGAAGTGGAGAGGAGAAACAGAACTAAGGCTAATCCTGAAAGGGGTTAGGAGGAAAGGTTTGAGCTTACTTTTCTTTGGGGGGGGGGGCGATCCCTCAACTATAAAGCAGCCTGGGAAGAGTCTAGTCCTTGCTGAAAGCCCTTCCAACATTTTCAAAGCCCTGTCTTCTTTCTCAGTTTAGATACACAGACTGTGGTGGGTAAGAACGCAGGTCTGCACCTGACAAGAGCTTGAATCTGGCTCATTATGAACTTAGGTAAGTCATCGACCCCTCTGGCCACCGGCAAAACAGGAAGGCAACTCATGTAAAATGTGTGGCACATAAAATCACTTATTTACCACCCGTGGGGAAGTAAGAATGAATGCCAATGGTAACTTGAGACCTGGCAGACATGAAGAACACAGACTGGGGATTTCCCTGGCGGTCCAGTGGTTAAGACTCCGAGCTTCCACTGCAGGGGACACGGGTTCCATCCCTGGTTGAGGAACGAAGATCCCACATGCCTCGGGGCGTGGCCAAAAAAAAAAAAAAAAAAAAAAAACCCACAGCCTGGCTGGACTTTGTGTGATCTGGAAATAACGTTGTATTTTACTTCGATCTGCTACCTTCTGGTAACAGACACTAACTCTTAGTATTATTTTATAGCAAGGGTTGGCCAAGTTTTTCTGTAAAGGGCCAGATAATAAATATTTTAGAGTTTGTGGGCCACACAGTCTCTGTCCCAACTACTCAACTTTGTTGCTGAAGTGCAAAAGCAGCCCCAGGTAGTACATAAATATCTGTGTGCACTGTATTCCAACTGGTGGCGTCTGGAGTGGGCCTGTGATATCTAGTCTGCTGGCACCCACTCTAGAAGATTCTATCGGCCTAACTGTTTGGGAGGTAAGAATAAGCTATGGCTAAGGAATTTAAAAGAAAACCAGGTGGAGTTTAAATAGCTCAGGCTACCATCAGCAAGGCCAGCATCTAGAATCTTAGTTATAAGCCTCCAGAATGTGTGCAAGACAGTTAGTTATGGTTAAAAAAACAAAGCAATTTCACGGAAGACGCCTTGAGAGGGTAAGGTGTTGTTGAGACCATCTGGACTGGGTATGCGACTTAGCCCCATTAAAGCCTCTATATAAACCTCAAGATTCCGCCAGGTGGGTGCGGAGATCTACTCGTCTTGCAGCTGCCCAAGACAAGCCTCTCATACAAGGAAACTGAGGCTTGTTCAATTAAGATAATGCACCAAAGATCAACAGCAGTTTTGAGGATGGAGATAAGGTGGCAGAGAAGAGGGATGTGAGCTCACCTCTTCTCACGAAAACACCAAGTTCACAACTAACTGCTGAACCACCATTGACAAAAAAAGCACTGGAACTTACCAGAAAGATATCCTACGTCCAAAAACAAAGAAGAAGCCACAATGAGACAATAGGAGGGGTGCAATCGTGATAAAATCAAATCCCATACCTGCTGGGTGGCTGACCCACAAACTGGAAAATAATTGTATCTCAGAGGTTCTCCCACAGGAGTGAAAGTTATGAGCCTGCATCAGGCTCCCCAGCCTGGGGATATGGCATCAGGAGGAGGAGCCCCCAGGGCATTTGGCTTTGAAGGCCAGCGGGGTTAGACTGGGGCAAAGAGAAACTCCACTCTTGGAGGGTGCACACAAGGTCTCGTGCACACCAGGACCCAGGGGAAAAAAGCAGTGACCTCACAGGAGTCTGGGCTTAACCCACCTGCTGGTATTGGAGGGTCTCCCCTGGAAGCAGGCGGGGGGCAGCTGTGGCTCACTACAGGGACAAAGACACTGGTGGCGGTAGTTCTGGGGAGTACTCATTGGTGTGAGCCCTTCAGGAGGCTGCCATTTTCTCACCAAGACCTGGCCTCACCCAACAGCCTACAGGCTCCAGTGCTGGGATGCCTCAGGCCAAACAACCAACTGGGTGGGAATACAACCCCTCCCCATCAGCAGACAGGCTGCCTGAAGTCTTCCTGAGCCCACAGCTGCTGGCTAAACACACCCCTTGACATGGCCCTGCCCACCAGAGGGACAAGACCCAGCTCCACCCACTGGGCAGGCACCCATCCCCACCCCCCGCCCCTCCCAAACAGGAAGCCTGCACAAGCCTCTTAGACTGGCCTCATCCACCAGGGGGCAGCAGCAGAAGCAAGACAAACTACAACCCTTCAGCCTACAGAATGGAAACCACAACCACAAAAAAAACAGACAAAATGAGACAGCAGAGGAGTATGCCCTATACAAGGGAACAAGAGAAAACCCCAGAAGAACTAAGTGAAATGGAGATAGGTGATCTACCCAAAAAACAATTCAGAGTAATGATAGTAAAGATGACCCAAGATCTTGGGAAAAGAATGGAGGCACAGATGGAGAAGACAGAAGAAATGTTTAATAAAGAGCTAGAAGATCTAAAGAACAAACAGAGATGAAGAAAACCGAGATGAATAATACACTAGAAAGAATCGGTAACAGAATAAATGAGACAGAACAACAGATAAGTGAGCTGGAAGACAAAATGGTGTAAATCACTGCCACAGAACAGAATAAAGAATGGAAAGAAATGAGGACAGTCTGAGAGACCTCCGGGACCACATTAAATGCACCGCATTATAGGGGTCCCAGAAGGAGAAGAGAGAAAGGGCCTGACAAAATATCTAAAGAGATACTAGCTGAAAACTTCCCTAAAATGGGAAAGGAAACAATCACCCAAGTCCAGGGAGTGCAGAGAGTCCCAGGCAGGATAAACCCAAGGAGGAACACACTAAGACACATATTAATCAAATTGACAAAAATTAAAGACAATGAGAAAATATTGAAAGCAGGAAGAGAAAAGCAACACAGAACATACAACGGAATCCCCATGAGGTTATCAGCTGATTTCTCAGCAGAAACTCTGCAGGCCAGGAGGGAGTGGCACAATATATTAAAGTGATGAAAGGGAAGAACCTACGACCAAGATTACTCTACCAGCAAGGCTCTCATTCAGAGTTGACAGAGAAATCAAAAGCTTTACAGACAAGCAAAAGCTAAGAGAATTCAGCATCACCACACCAGCTTTGCAACCAATGTTAAAGGAACTTCTCTAGGCAGGGGAAAAAAAAAGGCCACAACTAGAAAATTAAGAATGAGAAAGCTCACTGGTAAAGACAAACGTACAGTAAAGGTAGGAAATCATCCACACACAAATATGATATCAAAACCAGCAACTGTGAGAAGAGTACAAATCCAGGATATTGGAAATGCATTTGAAATTAAAAGACCAGCAAATTAAAATAATCTTGTACATATATACAGACTGCTATATCAAAACCTCATGGTAAATGTAAACTGAAAATCTACAGCAGATACACACACACAAAAAAGAAAAAGGAATCCAAACACAAAGTTGGGCATCAAATCAGAAGAGAACAAAAGAGGAAGGGGAGAAAAAAGAACTACAAAAGCAAATCCAAAACAATTAACAAAATGGCAATAAGAACATACATATTGATAATTACCTGAAATGAAAACGAATTAAATGCTCTAACCAAAAGACACGGACTGGCTGAATGGCTATGAAAACAAGACCCAAATATATGCTATCTACAAAAGACCCACTTCAGATCTATGGACACATACAGACAAAGTGAGGGGATGGAAAAAGGTATTCCATACAAATGGGAATCAGAAGAAAGCTGGAGTGGCAATACTCGTATCAGACAAAACAGACTTTAAAATAACACCCCACTTTCATCAATGGACAGATCATCCAGACAGAAAATCAATAAGGAAACACAGGCCTTAAATGACACATTAGACCCGATGCACTTAATTGATATTTATGGAGCATTCCATCCAAAAGCAGCATAATATACATTCTTTTCAAGTGCACATGGAACATTCTCCAGCACCTATCACATGCTGGGCCACAAAGAGAGCTTCAATAAATTTAAGAAAATTGAAATCATATCAAGCATCTTTTCCATCCACAACACTATGAGATTAGAAATCAACTACAAGAAAAAAACTGTAGAAAGCACAAACACGTGGAGGCTAAACAAGATGCTACTAAACACCCAACGGATCACTGAAGAAATCAAAGAGGAAATCAAAAAATACCTAGAGACAAATGAAAACGAAAACAGAACGATCCAAAACCTATCGCACGCAGCAGAAGCAGTTCTGAGAGGGAGTTCATAGCAATACAAGCTTTACCTAAGGAAACAAGAAACATCTCAAACATCCTAACCTTGCACCTAAAGCAACTAGAGAAAGAAAGACAAACAAAACCCAAAGTTAGCAGAAGGAAAGAAATCACAAAGATCAGAGCAGAAATAAATGAAACAGAGATGAAGAAAACAATAGAAAAGATCAATGAAACTAAAATCTGGTTCTTTGAAATGATAAACAAAACTGATAAACCTTTAGCCAGACTCATCAAGAAAAAAAGGCAGAGGGCTCAAATCAATAAAATTAGAAATGGAAAAGGAGAAGTTGCAACTGACACCACAGAAATACAAAGGACGATAAGAGACTACTACAAGCAACTATATGCCAATATAATGAACAACCTGCAAGAAATGGACAAATTCTTAGAAAGGTACAATTTCCCAAGACTGAACCAGGAAGAAACAGAAAATATGAACAGACCAATCACAAGTACTGAAATTGAAACTGTGATTAAAAAATTCCCAATGAACAAAAGCCCAGGACCAGATGACTTCACAGGCAAATTCTATCAAATATTTAGAGAAGAGTTAATAACAGCTATCCTTTTGAAACTATTCCATTGAAACTATTCTCCAAAACTGCAGAGGAAGGAATACTCCCAAACTTACTCTGTGAGGCCACCATTACCTTGATACCAAAATCAGACAAAGGTACCATAAAAAATGAAAATTACAGGCCAATATCACTGATGAACATAGATGCAAAATCCTCAACAAAATACTAGCAAACCGAATCCAAAAATACATTAAAAGGATCATACACCACGATCAAGTAGGATTTATCTCAGGGATGCAAGGATTTTTCAATATCTGCAAATCAGTCAGTGTGATACACCACATTAACAAATTGAAGAATAAAAATCATATTTTCATCTCAATAGATACAGAAAAGCTTTTGACAAAATTCAATACCCATTTATGATAAAAACTCTCCAGAAAGTGGGCCTAGAGGGAACCTACCTCAACATAATAAAGGGCAATGCCTACTTTGTTAGGCCTACACCTGACATCATTCTCAATGGTGAAAAGCTAAAAGCATTTCCTCTAAGATCAGAAACAAGACAACGATGCCCACTTTCTCCATTTTTATTCAACAGAGTTTTGGAAGTCCTAGCCACAGCAATCAGAGAAGAAAAACAAGGAATCCAGATGGGAAAAGAAGAAATAAAAGTGTCACTGTTTGCAGATGACATGACACTATACATAGAAAATCCTAGAGATGCTACCAGTAAATGACTAGAGCTCACCAATGAATTTGATAAAGCTGCAAGATAGAAAATTAATACACAGAAATCTGTTACATTTCTATACACTAACAATGAAAGATCACAAAGAGAAATTAAAGAAACAATCCCATTTACCGTCACATCAAAAAGAATAAAATACCTAGGAATAAACCTACCTAAGGAGTCAAAAGACCTGTACTCTGAAAACTATAAGATGCTGATGAAAGAAATCAAAGATGATACAAACAGATGGAAAGATATACCATGTTCTTGGACTGGAAGAATCCATACTGTCAAATGACTGTACTACCCAAAGCGATGTACAGATTCAATGCAATCCCTATCAAATTACCAATGGCATTTTTCACAGAACCAGAACAAAAAAAAATTAAATTTGTATGGAAACACAAAAGACCCTGAATAGCCAAAGCCATCCTGAGAAAGAAAAACAGAATTGGAGGAATCAGGCTCCCTGACTTCAGACTATACTACAAAGCTTTCATCAAAACAATATGGTACTGGCACAAAAACAGAAATATAGATCAATGGAACAGGACAGAAAACCCAGAGATAAACCCACACGCATATGGTCACCTTATCTTTGATAAAGGAGGCAAGAATATACAATGGAGAAAAGACAGTCTCTTCAATAAGTGGTGCTGGGAAAACCAGACGGCTACATGTAAAAGAATGAAATTAGAACACTCCCTAACACCATACACGAAAATAAACTCAAAATGGATTAGAGACCTAAATGTAAGGCCAGACACTATCAAACTCTTAGAGGAAAACACAGAATACTCTTTGACATAAATCACAGCAACATCTTTTTTGATCCATCTCCTAGAGTCATGGAAATAAAAACAAACGTGAACCAAGGAAACCATAAACAAAACGAAAAGATAACTCACAGAATGAGAGAAAATATTTGAAAAACAATGTGACTGACAAGGGATTAATCTCCAAAATTTACAAACAGCTCAAGCAGCTCAATATTAAAAAGACAACCCAATCCCCAAATGGGCAAATCTAAATAGACATTTCTCCAAAGAAGACATAAAGACGGCCAATAAGCACATAAAAACATGCTCAACATCACTAATTATTAGAGAAATGCAAATCAAAACTGCAGTGAGGTATCACCTCACACCAGTCAGAATGGCCATTTCCAAAAAGTCTACAAACAATAAATGCTTGGAGAGCCTGTGGAGAAATGGGAACCCTCCTAAACTGTTGGTGAGAATGTAAATTGGTACAACCACTATGGGGACAGTATGGAAGTTCCTTAAAAAACTAAAAATAGAGCTACCATATGCTCCTGCAATCCCACTCCTGGGCATATATCTGAGAAAACCATAATTTGAAAAGATACATGCACCCTAATGTTCACTGCAGCACTATTTACAATAGCCAAAACATGGAAGCAACCTAAGTGTGCATCAACAGATGAATGGATAAAGATGTGGTACATATATACAATGGAATATTACTCAACCGTGAAAAAGAATGAAATAATACCATCTGTAGCAACATGGATGGACCTGGAGATTATCATACTACGTGAAGTAAGTCAGACAGAGAAAGACAAATATCATATGATATCACTTATATGTGGAATCTAAAAAAAAAAAGATACAAATGAACTTATTTACAAAATAGAAATAAACTCACAGACTTAGAAAACAAACTTACAGTTATCAAAAGGGAAAGGTGGGGGGACGGATAAATTGGGAGTTTGGGATTGACATATACACACTACTATATTTAAAATACATAACCAACAAGGACCTACTTACACAGGGAACGCTATTAAATATTCTGTACTAACCTAAATGGGAAAAGAATTCGAAAAAGACAGATACATGTATATATAGCTGAGTCACTTTGCTGTACACCTGAAACTAACAAAACACTGTAAATCAACTATAGTCCAAGGGAAGAGATATGGGAACATATGTATATGTATAACTGATTCACTCTGTTATAAAGCAGAAACTAACACACCATTGTAAAGCAATTATACCCCAATAAAGAGGTTAAAAAAATATATATATAAAATAAAAATTAAAAACAAAAAACAAAAAAAACAAACCTTGCCTGGAAGTCAAGAGATCTTGCTAAATCAGTTCCAAACGGTTGACCTTTGGGCAAATCAACTCCAAGCACTATTTCCTCATGTGAAATTTACCTGTTTGGGCTCTAAGGGCTATAGGGGAATTCTATGGTTGAGTCCTTCTAACACTTAACGGGGCTGCTGCATCTGACCTTCTGTGGCCCAACATTACAGTCCAAGATGTCCAAGTCTCATGACCCTCTATGCAAGATTTAGTTAGATGCTGGCTTTAAATTCCTAGAGTCAGTCAGCGACTGCTATAGACATCTAACTTTATTTAGTTTGGTAAAACATTCTGAGCAAAATAGCTGTTAGTAACTGAAAAATCAGCCTGTGTCAATTAGAAGTCTAGTGCTTCTATCTTAGAGAATGAACTTCCTATTTCAAGGAAATGCCACCAAATGAGGATCCATTTCACTAACTTGGAGGAAAGATTAAAGCTGAGTGGTCAGAATGCTTGATCAGTTACTAATTACACATTAACAAGATATAAAAGTTAATTAGCTTAAATGATATAAAATTATGATAGATATTGTCTTTTTACATTGTTACCTTTAGTTTGCTGGCATCCATGTCTCTTTGGCTCTATATACCCTACTTAAAAGCAAAAGTACTACATTTCTTTAATAAAATAGTCTACAATCGCCTTTCTCATTCACATACATTCCTCACTGATTTGGACTGAAGATACCAACTTCACATGAAGGTAGCTAAATAATTTACTAGTTTCCATTAGCTTAGGACATCATTCTTCCCTCTCTCCTACATTCAGAGTATAAGAACTGAAATAATCCTTTCCCAATGAAAGTCTGATTTTGAATTTTATAATCTTCAAGCAAAAAATGACAGGCTTCTTGTAACACACAGCTCAAATGCATGGTGTGTTGACAGCCATGTTACTGATGAAAATTTACTGTTTAAGAGGAATGAGTGGGAGGAACAGAGCTGACTTAGTAGGTGAGCGTTAAGTATCTTTCCAACCTTCATATATTACAGCGGGCTTATTTATTTCGACACTTGAGAGTTCATACTTTCTATTTCATTGTGTGTATTTAATATATTAAATTTACTGGCAAGTATTCAAGTTTCTGTAATTGGAGCTTTTGAGAAGAGAAATGAAAGCATATGCTCTCAGAAGCACTAGGGAACAGGGAAGCCCTGGGTCAGCTTACACTAAAGCAAACCCAGATGTCACCAGTGCAATCAAGTGGCACCATGACAAGAATCACAGGGAGGAAGAAGAGCCCTGCGGGGTACGGGCAGGGCTGCGCCCCCAGCTATAGCACCAGCTGGTTGTGGAGAGCAGCTCGTTTTCCCAGCACAACTGGCTGCTGCGCTGGGATGCAGTAGTCCCCTTGTAATGCAGAACAGAGAGAAACAGCTCAGCTCAGAGCAAGGAGGACCCATCAGGCTCCCTGTGCCCTCAAGAATGGCAGGGCTGGGCTTCCCTGGTGGCGCAGTGCTTGGGAGTCCGCCTGCCGATGCGGGAGACGCGGGTTCGTGCCCCGTTTCGGGGGGGTCCCACGTGCCGCGGAGCGGCTGGGCCCGTGAGCCATGGCCGCTGAGCCTGCGCGTCCGGAGCCTGTGCTCCGCAAATGGGAGAGGCCACAACAGTGAGAG
>NW_006772326.1:496261-502173 GCF_000442215.2 Lipotes vexillifer
CCAATAACGAAAAAAAAAAAAAAAAAAAAAAAGAATGGCAGGGCTGCTGGAGACCACCACAGAACTTCTGAGGACGATGCAAACTTACCCGGGGTCAAAGATCCCTGGAGTGCGGCAGGTTGGTCCAGAACAGGACTGTAACATCATTAGCCGATAGTTCATCTTTCCTAAAAGCTCTGGGTCTATACTTTTAGCAATGTTATTGATTTGGTGTGGGTCTGCAGTCAGGTTATAGACTTCTACAAACACCTACAGGAAATGAAAAGATGGAGGCAAGAAAAAAGCAAGGGTTACATTTGAATCAATACTCATGTGAGTTACTTCTAAATGGGAATGGAGGAGGCAGATTAAAGACCAAGGCCCAGGAGAATATCATCAGGTCTCAAGATTCTCAAAAAGCCCAAGGGTATAGAGGAGACAATGGAGCATCTGTTCTGGGGGTTGAACTGCTTTGGGTCTATGGCCCACATGCTGGAAAGGGGCCTCCAGGATCCCTGTGCCTTCAGGCAGTCAGGAGGGGAGAGAGGAAGACGCTTATTACCTTCTGTAATTAAAGCAGAGAACCGAAGGCAGGACCCTCAAATGGCAAGGGCTCAGAAACTATACTTAGTAATGAGGTTACTGAGTGAGAGCTGACATCTGAAGTTTACCTTTGCCTTACAACTGTGAAGATTCAAATGAGAACAGATACGAAAGTCCTCTAACCTGTGTTGTAAAAATGTTGTTTTCCTATTTTAAAAAGCAGTTTTGGATAAATAACACCAACTGAGGAAAGATACAATATTATTTCTAAAATTAGACATGTCTAATATCACTACTTTCCCCTAATCTGTACTTTGTTCTCCAAACTGGAGTTAGTGATAGGCTAAGAAGATGTACTGTAGATAAATTTTGCCTATAAAGGCTTCAAGTAGCTGCCCTGGACTATCACTTTTAAAGCAGAAGGAACCGAGTTTGAGGGAAGCTCTCTTGCTTGTTGCCCGAAGTGCTCAGAAGCTACAAATAAATAGTGAGCAAGTCAATTTCTGAGAAACATGATGAGCACCGGCTCCATATGGCAAGATGTGGGCTGCCAGATGGGGTAGGTGTGCACTCGCTGATGAACAGTAAGAAACCACACGGGACGGCAGTCAGTGTGATCCTTCAGGTAATCCAGGCTGATCCCGGCTGCCTAAAAGCCACCTTCCTCCAAGGATGCTCTTTAACCTGCTAATCTATTTGATCAGCACTGGACTACACTGTGGTGGTGACAGAAGGGTCTGAACCAAGCTGGTTGCCAACAAACTTTCTAAGAGAGGCCCCAACTCCTTTCATCTCCATAGAAGTTGAGGCATCTTACCTTCACCCCAAACTATCAGGGAAGCAAAATGACCAGGCATGTAGCATCCTGAAAAAGTGAACTGCGTGCGTTTAAAGTGTACATGTGGGTGACGGTGGGAGTGGAGAAAGCCCCACCCAGCAAGGTGAGTTAGAGAAGTCAAGTATGGCCTTGCGCAATCCTGTTTCCTTAACTGATGGAAACCCAAGGGCAAGTACAGATAAGAAACCCATCCTCGCCAGGAAGCATCCTTGGAATTGTTCTTCTGCCATGAAGTTCAGCCAACAAAGCCCTGGCAGTAGACACAAGGGGTGGGGGAGGCAGCAGGCCCTCTTACCTCCTGGTCATCAAACTCGCAATACTGTAAATTCCACATTTCTGACATGGTCCTCACACAGGCATACGTGTTGTTATATGCATCTTCACACACACAGTCTGGGAAACACTGCTGTAGGGACATTTAAAAAGTTAACTGAAGAGCATTCTCCTACAGTAATGAATGCGACTTACTTTACCATGGCGGCCAGGTTGGCTCAAGCCAGACATACAACTGGACAGAAGTGAGGAGACCTTTCACAGAGAAGTAAATCAAAAGTAGACATGAGGCTTTGTTCCTTACTGAGGGCTGACTGGATTAAGGAACATGGGGTGTGGCTGTTTTGTCTGTAGACTGTTGCCATCCCTGCCTGCTATTCTCCTGACAAGAATTAGCTGTAATGAACACCTGTAAAACGTATGGGTTGGTAAGGAGAAGAAATCAATACATGGATGAGTCACTACTATATTAGGATCTTTCATCCTAAAGCGTTGGAGAAAAAGGCTAAAATGAGCTTTGTGGAAAGATCTGTAAGTAAGTTGTTTATGAGTGCTCTTATCACCAAATAGGACTTAGCTTTTTTTTTTTTTGCAGTGCGGGCCTCTCACTGTTGCAGCCTCTCCCCTTGCGGAGCACAGGCTCCGGACGCTCAGGCTCAGCAGCCATGGCTCACGGGCCCAGCCGCTCCGTGGCACGTGGGATCTTCCCGGACCGGGGCACTAACCCGTGTCCCCTGCATCGGCAGGTGGACTCTCAACCACTGCGCCACCAGGGAAGCCCTAGGACTTAGCTCTTATTCCATCCTATCTTCCATCCTATCTTTTGGTTGGTTCCTTACTATACTGTAACACTCTGTGTTCAGCTTCCATTTGGAGTTGACTCTCCTATTTCCCATTCTCTAAAGAGGGGCTAATGTCACTGTTACCACCTGAACGACCAGCCTGGCTGCCATCGAATCAAGACACTCGCCATGGCATGGTTACAGGTGGAAACTCCGTCTCTCTGTTGGATGCCACTGGTAACATCCCTAATGAAAAATGGTACCGCGATTGGGAAGGGAGGAAAAAGAGGAGGGGGTACTGATAAGGTAAGAAGATAAGCAGATATGTGAACTTGTTCCGAAAACTGGAAGAATTCGAAGTGCACCTTCTGACAACAGGTGGGAAGCATCATTTTTCAGGATTATTTTTACCTCTATCTCCTGATCTCCCAGAGTCAAGTAACAAAGTGACAGGAGGAGGACTCAGATGAAGGAGTTTCAGCACTTAGCACATCTAAACCAATGCCATACTGTGCTGTCAGTGAGAAAGCTACTAAGCCAACTCGGGCTACACTCACGGACACTCCAGGACTCAGGGAAGGACACGTTGGGTCAGTGACGTTACGGCCTTCTCCTTGATATTCCACCAGGACATCCGATCGCCAAGTCAGATTACTAGCTCCTTTCTAGAAGGAAGAGCAAAAGTGGTTTCTGTGAGGCATGTAGACTGTGATAAAGATGTCATTCATTAATAATGTTATTCATTCTACTGCTAAAGGGGAGTCAAAACAGATTGGACTGTTTGTTCAGTAACTGAAGGGAATGACTAAGAGACGTTTGAAGGCTACCGAATATCATGTTTGGTATTTATAGAGTCCTCACAAGGGATGTGAATTGCTTTGAGCGTTTAATAGTTATCTCCCAAGGCTACTTCTGTGAAGCAGGTCAGGAGCTAAGCAAGAATCAAAGTCACAGGGCAAAGGTGCTGAAGGTTCGGATCAGAATAAACAATACTGTCTGCAAACCCTGTTAAGAACTCTTTTAAGCTCATACTGAGAAATGCAACGGGGCTGGTGTGCCGAGGACTGTATCAGGGTCGAAGGACTTCCTGATGGTCAGAAGGAAGATACCATACATATATCAACTCGTTTACTTTTTGCTGCACATCAGTGGAGCAGAAGGAAAGAAGCAGCAGCATTTGCAACAGGAAAGTTTAAGACAGGTACACAGATGGTGAAAGGAGGAAGGATCTACGAGTAAGAGGGCGTTTGGGATCAAAAGAACAACGTCAGCACAGGATGGAAGCAGAACACCTGGTGGTACAGAACACCTGATATCCAGCTTTCAGACAAGGAAGCAGGTGGAGAGGCAGGCTGGTACCAAACAGAAAAAGGTCCTGATAGCAGGCTGCCCACTAGTTCTACACAGAACAGCAGGTGATGGGAAGCTACGGGAAGGAGGGGTGGGGCAGGGGGTTTGAGCAGGGAAGTAACACAGTTAAGGCTGTGCTTTAGAAAAGTCAGCCCAGCAGCTGCAGAATCTGGAGATGGAGTGAGGACAGGCATGGGGAGACCAGGTTAGAAGAGGCTCTTAAAATGGTCTACAGCCTTAGTAGTCAAAGTCTGGTTTGTGATCTATCAGCAACACCTGGGGGCTCGTTAGAACTGCACCATCTTAGGCCCTACTTTAGCCTTAACAAGCCGGAGTCTGCATTTTAATGAAATCCACTGGTGACTCATATGCACTGTGAAATTCGAGAAGCACTGCTCCAAAACAATGGTGCTCAAAATGTGCCCCCAGCAGGATCAGTCTGCTGGAAATGTGTTACAAACACAAATTCTTAATTGCCCCTGGGGGTGGGGAGTAATCTGCATTTGAACCAGCCCCACAGGCACGGCTGATGAATGCTAGTTTGAGAACCACTGTTCTAAGGACCCGAGTGGACCTATTTAACCTGGTGACCACAGTGGGGAATGGGTGAAGGCCTGCACAAGGCCGTAGAACGTATTTCCTAATCACTGTTCTATGATGAAACCCGAATAATCCTGTGCCGATGAAGGTCTCAGAAACCGTAAGTCACAGGAGACTTCAGAGGCTGCCACTCCCCTGTAAGGAACCATTCTGCCAACCCCGAGCCACAGAAGCTGGGGGTCAAGGGAAAAGCTTATCTGTCAGATCTGAGTGGACCTCAAAACCCCACACTTAAATGTCAAAGTATGTAGGGGTAAAAAGAGTGCCTGGGAGGTCTAGAGCAGAGGCCTCTAACTTGGCTGCAAATTAAAACCACTGGGGGAGACTTGAAAATCCCAAGGGCCAGGTCACATCTTGGGCCAATTAATCAAGCTCGCTGGGGCTGGGCCCCAGGTGTTAGTATTTTAGTTTCCCAGGTGATACTAATGTGCCACCAGGTTTAAGACTGATGGTCAGGAGGGGTCATGGTCTGTGGCTTTATAGTCTGTTGCAACTATTCAATTCCGCTGTTGTAGCAGGAAAGTTGGCCCATCAATACATACAGGGAGGAGCATGGCTGTGTTCTGATACACCTTCATTTACAAAAACTGGGGGTGGGCTCGACTCGGCCCACATGGGTTTGCCAATCCCCTGGTCTATAGCAGCCCTATCCAGCAGAACTTTCTGACTGAAATGTTCTATAACTGTCGCCCGATACAATGGCTTCTGAGCAACCGATATGTGGCTAGTGCCACTGAGCAACTGAATTTTTCATTTTATTCTAGTTAATTTAAATAGTCTCACGTGGCTAGTAGCTGCCGTATTAGGGCAGAGCTAGAGGTATAACAGCCACAAACTGCTCTGCAGCCCTAATACATAAGAGGTTTCACTGGACCAACCTCCAAAACAAAACAACAAGGCAAAGAGCCATGTCCTAAGTGGCATTTCCAAAACTTTGCAGAGAAATTAACTATGAAATAACATAATGATTTTAGCCCTGTAGTGAAGGTTTTCTCCTAATTAGAAATAAATAAGGTATACAGGTTAAGATTTGTATGGGAAGAGTTAAGAAATGTAAAGTTCCCTCTATCTGATCTATAGATTCATTGTAATTCCAGCCGAAGCCCAAAATGATTTTCTAGGCCATCTGAAAAGCTGTTTTTAAAGTTTATAGGGAAGAGAGGTAACCGCCTCTTAGGATACCCCTAAGAACAATGAGAAAGGTGTGCCCACGCAAAGATTTAATTATACAGCTTTATAACAAGATAAAAAGATACTGGTTCAGGGAGAGACAGATCTGTGGAACAGAAAAGACAGCTGAGTATTTACAGAGAAAAAAATGAAATTGGATCCCTGACTCCTACCACGCAAGAAAACCAATTCTAGACACATCAAGGACTTGAATGTAGAGGCAGAACTACAAACCTTTCAGAAGAAAATCTGGGAGCATTGTTTTCTGACCTCAAGGTTCAGAAGCATTTTTATAAACAAGACACAAAGAACACTAACCATAAACTGAGATGATTTACACATTCAACTCCTGTGTTCTCATACCTTAATGTAGGGAA
>NW_006772326.1:502201-509240 GCF_000442215.2 Lipotes vexillifer
GGAAAAGACAACAAACAGCAAGAATATAATGGGCAAAAAGAGGCATTTCACAAAGGAAGAAACACAAAAGGCATAATGAAAGATGATTCACTGATCAAAAACCCAATTTAAAAAAATGGGTAAAGGATCTGAATAGACCTGTCTCCAAAGAAGACATACAAATGTCCAATAAACATATGACAAGATATTCAACATGATTAGTCATTAGGGAAATGTAAATCAGAACCACAATGAGTACCACTCACACCCACTAAGACATAATAGAAAGACTGGTAACAGCAAGTGCTGGCAAGGACGTGGAGAAACTGGAACCCTTTTACAATGCTGGTGGGAATATATAAAACGGTGCAATCACTTTACAAACAAGCCTGGCAGTTCCTCAAAAGGTTAAACATAAAATCACCACGTGACCTAGCAATCCTACTCTTAGGGATACACTCAGGAGAATGGAAAACATTAGTTGCCCCCAAATTTATACACAAATGTTCACAGCAGTATTATTCATAATAGTCAAAAACGGGAAACAACCCAAATGTCTGTCAACTGATGGGTGGATAAATAAATGTGACACATCCACACAATGGGATATTTTTCAGTAATTAAAAGAAAAGTACTAAACTGAAAGCATTTCCACTAAGGTCAGGAACAAGACAAGGTTGCCCACTCTCACCACTCTTATTCAACATAGTTTTGGAAGTTTTAGCCACAGCAATCAGAGAAGAAAAGGAAATAAAAGGAATCCAAATCGGAAAAGAAGAAGTAAAGCTGTCACTGTTTGCAGATGACATGATACTATACATAGAGAATCCTAAAGATGCTACCAGAAAACTACTAGAGCTAATCAATGAATTTGGTAAAGTAGCAGGATACAAAATTAATGCACAGAAATCTCTGGCATTCCTATATACTAATGATAAAAAATCTGAAAGTGAAATCAAGAAAACACTCCCATTTACCATTGCAACAAAAAGAATAAAATATCTAGGAATAAACCTACCTAAGGAGACAAAAGACCTGTATGCAGAAAATTATAAGACACTGATGAAAGAAATTAAAGATGATACAAACAGATGGAGAGATATACCATGTTCTTGGATTGGAAGAATCAACATTGTGAAAATGACTCTACTACCCAAAGCAATCTATAGATTCAATGCAATCCCTATCAAACTACCACTGGCATTTTTCACAGAACTAGAACAAAAAATTTCACAATTTGTATGGAAACACAAAAGACCCCGAATAGCCAAAGCAATCTTGAGAACAAAAAATGGAGCTGGAGGAATCAGGCTGCCTGACTTCAGACTATACTACAAAGCTACAGTAATCAAGACAGTATGGTACTGGCACAAAAACAGAAAGATAGATCAATGGAATAGGATAGAAAGCCCAGAGATAAACCCATGCACATATGGTCACCTTATCTTTGATAAAGGTGGCAGGAATATACAGTGGAGAAAGGACAGCCTCTTCAATAAGTGGTGCTGGGAAAACTGGACAGGTACATGTAAAAGTATGAGATTAGATCACTCCCTAACACCATACACAAAAATAAGCTCAAAATGGATTAAAGACCTAAATGTAAGGCCAGAAACTATCAAACTCTTAGAGGAAAACATAGGCAGAACACTCTATGACATAAATCACAGCAAGATCCTTCTTGACCCATCTCCTAGAGTAATGGAGATAAAAACAAAAATAAACAAATGGGACCTAATGAAACTTCAAAGCTTTTGCACAGCAAAGGAAACCATAAACAAGACCAAAAGACAGCCCTCAGAATGGGAGAAAATATTTGCAAATGAATCAACTGACAAAGGATTAATCTCTAAAATTTACAGGCAGCTCATGCAGCTCAATAACAAAAAAATAAACAACCCAATCCAAAAATGGGCAGAAGACCTAAATAGACATTTCTCCAAAGAAGATATACAGACTGCCAACAAACACATGAAAGAATGCTCAACATCATTAATCATTAGAGAAATGCAAATCAAAACTACAATGAGATATCATCTCACACCAGTCAGAATGGCCATCATCAAAAAATCTAGAAACAATAAATGCTGGAGAGGGTGTGGAGAAAAGGGAACACTCTTGCACTGCTGGTGGGAATGTGAATTGGTTCAGCCACTATGGAGAACAGTATGGAGGTTCCTTAAAAAACTACAAATAGAACTACCATATGACCCAGCAATCCCACTACTAGGCTGGAGGGGTGGGATAGGGAGGGTGGGAGGGAGGGAGACAAAGAGGGAAGAGATATGGGAACATATGTATATGTATAACTGATTCACTCTGTTATAAAGCAGAAACTAACACACCATTGTAAAGCAATTATACCCCAATAAAGATGTTAAAAAAAAAAAAAAGTACTGATACACGTTACAATGGGGATGACCCTTTTCAGCCAATCACAAGAGACCACATACTGTATGATTCTATTTCTAGAAAATGTCCACAGTAGACAAATCTATAGAGGCAGAAAGTAGATTAGTGCCTGCCTGGTGCTGGGGGAGGGAGCAATGGGGGAGTGACTGCTAATGTATTTGGGGGTTTCTTTTTGGGGTGATGAAAATGTTCTAAAATTAAGATTATGGTGTGGCTGTACAACTCTGAATAACTGTAAACTTTAAACTTCTGAATTGTATAGTAAATGAATTAAGCTGTTAAAAAAATGATTCATTTCATTTATAAAGAAATGCACAGTAGGACCAAATATAATTTTGATCTTTTTCACCCCCTAGAATGGCAAAAATTAAGTAGTCGGACAGTTTCATATAGAGCAAAGGGAATTCTCATAAGTTACTGGTGGGAATGTAAACTGATGACGATTTTGTACAATAACTTGGTAATATTTGTAGGAATGAACATGTGAGGTTCCTGTAACCTTGGTGCATATACACATGCTCACTGGGAAACATGTATGAGAATGCTATAGAAGCAATGTTCCTAACAAAACTGGGAACACCACAAATGTACACTGACAAGAAAACATGATTAAGTAGTGATGCATTCCTTCTTACAATGGAATATTAGGCATCTGTGAACAATATGGATCAATTTACAAACGATGAATTGAAAAAAGTCCTCATTACAACTGGTAGAGTATCACTTTTACAGTACAAAACAAGACAGGTATTTTTCCCCCCAAGATAGGTATGTTGTTTAGGGACACATCCATGATAATTACTAAAAAATAAAAGCCAGAGATTAACAACCATAAAATTCAGAAAAGTGCTCATTTGTATGGGCAGGTAAGGGGTGGAATGGGGAGGAGCCCATAGGAAGATGCATCAGTATGGGGAATATTTCAGTTCTTAAATGGGGTGATGGGTTCATGGGTATTCCTTGTGTTTCATAACTTATGTGAGTTATGGGTATTCTCTTGTATGAATCATATATTACCTAATAATAAATTGTGATAGACTCAGACAAATCAATGAGCAAGAGTCATCTATAATGAGTATTGATTCTTCAAACTTCTCTATGCTTAAACATATTTACATACATATTTAATGAGAAAGATGCTGTTTTGAAACTTTTTCTCCCTATAGTATATGGTGGGCATCTTTCCAAGTCAACGTATATACATACCTACATCATTTAGTGTTGGTTTAATAGTCTATTGTTTAATTGTGCCACAATTTGACCAATTCCCTACTGTATATTTAGGTTTTCAATAGTCTTCTATTAGTACATGTAGTTTTTATACTTAGCTCTGGGCAGTGCTAGGCACTAGGTACTCAAATATTTCCTTTTTTAAAATTTCTTTTTACTTATTTATTTTTGGCTGCGTTGGGTCTTCGTTGCCGCGCACAGGCTTTCTCTAGTTGCAGCAAGCAAGGGCTACTCTTCGTTGTGGTGCACGGGTTTCTCATTGCATTGGCTTCTCTTGCTGCAGAGCATGGGCTCTAGGCACATGGGCTCAGTAGTTGTGGCTCACGGGCTCTAGAGTGCAGGCTCAGTAGCTGTGCCGCATGGGCTTAGTTGCTCCATGGCATGTGGGATCTTCCTGGACTAGGGCTTGAACCCGTGTCCCCTGCACTGGCAGGCGGATTCTTAACCACTGCGCCACCAGGGAAGCCCCCTCAAATATTTCTTGAATGAATTTTGTTTTCTTAAAATAAATTCTCAGATGGGACTGCTTGACGTGTATTTTGCAGTGATGGGTCTTGTTAAATTAGCCTACTGATAGCTTATACTGATTACACTTCAATGAACAGAGTCTGAGTAGCTTTCATTTTCTCAAACTTCTCTAAATACAGGCTTATTAATCTTTTTGATCTTTGCCAGTTCTACAGGCAATAGAGGCCTCCTTTAGTTAAGCATTTCTTTGATCAGCATTGAAGCAATTTTTTTGCACTGACTTTGGCCATTTTTAATTCCTCTGGGAGTTGACTATTCACTTCTTTTGCCCATTTTTATACTGGGACATTAATCTTTGCTTTTAAGAACTTATCTATTAAAACTAATCACCCTTTTTCATGTATGTTGCAAATATTTTCCCAATTTGTCACCTGTTTTAATTTTATGATGGGGCTTTTGGGGGACAAGGGAAAAAGGGAGGATACAGAACTCTGTTCATGTGTGTCCCGTCTTTTTTTAAGAAAACTCCTTCCCACTACAGATAAGAGAAAAATTCTATCCTCTGCTCCCCTAATTTAACAGCTTTAAGATTTAAATTTTAAGTGTACTTATATAACCTGGAATTTATTTCAGAATCTTGGCTCAGGCCTGATTTAGGGCTTTATACTCACCAAAATGGGCAAGAAAGACATCCCGTCCATCTGTGTCTTATTCAGATTGTAGCCAGCGATGTCCAAAATAGTAGGACCCAAGTCAATGTTGGCAACGAGCATCTATGAGAAAGAGGAAGAAACAGTCAATTGATCGAGAACACAGTTTGTCCCGTTTTCCTTTTCTATCTATAATAGAGTTCTCTTCCCCGCAACCCACCTGTGAGACAAACAGCACTTACTATTATCTTTTGTACAACCCATACTTCCTATTGCATATATTCAAATATAACTATAATAATTTAAAATACAAAACATAAAGCCTTATAAAGTTTATAATACATGCTCCTGGGAAGTTAATGTTTATTCTACCCATACTGTTACCATGGATAAAAACATTTTTCAAGATTCCTTTAGGATTGCCTTGAGTCTGTTATGAACGATGAGAAAAATGTCGGGCTATTTATACAAAGTGTTTTCCAACTTGATTATTCTTATTAGTTCACTAAACTTGAATTCAAATTGACTCCTGACGTTTTTTAAAGGCTCAAAGGTTGAATGCTTGTCACCAATGAGGATGTTAGCCTTTTTAATAGTTTTTTGAAGTGACAACACTGGTAAGGAATGTTTGCAGTAGTTTTTGAAGACTGCAGAAAACTCATCCCAACAATGCATCAATAAGTTTCCTTAAAGAGCACAAAACTTGGATGTTTTTATTTTTTTAATTTATTTTCCTTTTTTTTTTTGGCGGTACACGGGCCTCTCACTGTTGTGGCCTCTCCCGTTGCGGAGCACAGGCTCCGGACGCGCAGGCTCAGCGGCCATGGCTCACGGGCCCAGCCGCTCCGCGGCATGTGGGATCTTCCCGGACCGGGGCACGAACCTGTGTCCCCTGCATCGGCAGGCGGACTCTCAACCACTGCGCCACCAGGGAAGCCCTTATTTTCCTTTTTTTTAAATAAATTTATTTTATTTATTTATTTTTGGCTGCGTTGGATCTTCGTTGCTACACATGGGCTTTTCTCTAGTTGCGGAGCGGGCTACTCTTTGTTGCAATGCACAGGCTTCTCATTGTGGTGGCTTCTCTTGTTGCGGAGCATGGGCTCTAGGCGCACGGGCTTCAGTAATTGTGGCACACGGGCTTCAGTAGTTGTGGCTCACAGGCTCTAGAGCACAGGCTCAGTAGTTGTTGCACATGGGCTTAGTTGGTCCGCGGCATGTGGGATCTTCCTGGACCAGGGCTTGAACCCGTGTCCCATGCATTGGCAGGCGGATTCTTAACTACTGCACCACCAGGGAAGTCCCCAAACTTGGATGTTTTTAAACAAAGATTCTAGAAATTAAAGACACTGTCCAGCATTTATACCTTGCCATATCTCCTTGATTTACTGGACTATTTTTCTTCTGTATACAATACCGCTACCAGGCCTAAACCAGCATAGTCCAAAGTCCAATAGGGATAGAACAGGAGTCATACGTGTAATTTAAAATTGTCTAGTGACCACATTAAAGTAAAAAAAAAAAAAAGAGGTGAAAATCATTGTAAATATTTAAATATTACTATTTCAACATGTAAGCAATACAAAAAAGTGATGAGATTTTACTTAAAAAATTTTTTTGAACCAAGTGTTTGAAATCTGGTATTTTACAATTATAACATCTCAATCTGGACTATCCCATATATGTTCTGGCTCAAGAACCACATGAACTTCTGTAGCAGAGTCTAGAAGTCACGTGGTCACAGACTAGAAAAAGCCTTGGAGTGATGGAGACAATCCACCAGGGAAACGAAGGGAACTAGTGTTCACTGAGCACCTATTCTGGGCCAGTGCTTAATGCTTATCCTCATGTAATCCTCCCCACAGTCCTAGAAAGCAGTATTTTCCCCATTTTACAGATGAGGAAATGAAAGAGAAGTAACTGACACAAAGTCAGCAGACTGTAACTGGAAAAGCTGTCGTTTACTGGAAATAAATAACAGTCTTCAGAACTGTTGAGAGGGACTCCCCTGGTGGTGCAGTGGTTAAGAATCCACCTGCCAATATAGAGGACATGGGTTCAAGCCCCAGTCCAGGAAGATCCCACATGCGATGGAGCAACTAAGGTCGTGGGCCACAACTACTGAGAGCCCACGTGCCACAACTACTGAAGCCTGCTTGCCTAGAACCCATGCTCCACAACAAAGAGAAGCCACCACAATGAGAAGCATGCACACCACAACTAAGACCCAATGCAGCCAAAAAAAAAAAAAAAAAAAACTGTTGAGAAAAACTAGACCATCACAGGAGAAGCCAAATTGT
>NW_006772326.1:509631-538241 GCF_000442215.2 Lipotes vexillifer
GGCTTGCCAGTCTCAGCGGGAATTGCCTCGAGCCATCAGCAATGGGTGGGAGTGCCCTCTAGTGGCAGTTTGCTCTATGGGGGGAGGGGAGGAGAAACGTCTGCAAGATCCAGGACAAGTCAAGTCGCTAATTCGGCACAAGTACCATAAACGCCACCACCAGGACTCTTTCTTCCCAGGTATCTACAATGATCACATCCTCCCTAAAAATGATGGACAAATTCTCTTCCTACTGGGTTTTGTTTGACTAAGACGCAGAGTCTCAAAATTAGCATACAGTGTCAGGAGATGGGAGACTTCTAGTAGATAACCAAGTATGAGTGAAGAATTCAAGAGAGAATTATACCTCCCTCTGGTTTTTATACAGCCAAGGATTAGAATGGATACTATGCGCCCATCACCCTAATGACATCTAGAAACATTAGCATTTCAAGTTCCTAAAATGGTATTATTGCTTTTATCACTGACTATAAAGATCCATTTAAGGACTGGAACAGAAAACGCTCTGACAAGACCAAGTAAATTATTTCATGAATCACAGCCTCAGTTTGTTTGGGAATGTTCTTAGGATTAAAGTATATATACATTTTGATCAAATATAAGGCCCTAAAAAACTCTGGGGGGCATGAGATCGAGGGATATCATGCCTTGAACCTGCTTATTTGTTAGCTCTGGAAGAAGGGCAGTGCTGCACAATTACCCAAAAGAATAAGGGCTCCCAGGAGGGTACATCAGGTTTTCAAACAGACTTTTAAGCCCTGATGTTAAAGAGTTCACGTAAGGCTTTCAAAAAAAAGACTCAAAGCACACCAGAGAGCACCCCAAATCCATCTATCGAAGAGATATGGAGATAAATGTATATGTATAACTGATTCACTTTGTTATAAAGCAGAAACTAACACACCATTGTAAAGCAATTATACTCCAAATAAAGACTTTAAAAAAAAGAAAAAGAAAGAAAAGCACTGAAAGCAGAGAACTCTACACATCTTGGGCTGCTTCATCTGGATTTGCCCCTCATGCCCCACTTCCCTAACAAGGAGTAAGCCAGGGCGTCACCTAGTTACACTTGAGAATTTGCCCTTAGCATCCTCCTAATTTCACATGGGGAAACCAAGGCCTAGTCTGTCCAAAGTCTTAAAGCCAACAGGTGGTCTTCCTGACTCCCAGTTCAGTTTTATTTCCCCTGGATCATGCTATGTCATTTCCATTATCATACTAACCTTTTCCTTTCTTAAAGCCCGTTTGAAGAGATTCTACCACCAAATCTAACGCTAGATTAATTTATAGCCAGAGGAGAAGACCTCAGCAGCCAATGTTTGGCATCCACCCATACCACCTGCCCCTGGCTCACCCCAATAGCCAACACAAAGCCAGATCCACTGGTCAAACATGTCCTATTTTGGCTACTGGGCTGTTGCCAGCACAGCTCATTATGCTCAACTCACCACCCTGTGGCCCTCACACAGAACCTGCACCCAGAAAACTCTCCTGCCAGCACACGATGAATCACCCACCAGCTCTGACACACTGTGTTAGATGGAAGCAAGGCACTTCATACTTCTCAAACCACGTATGTCAGCACAGAGTGCCAAACACCATGGGTTTTTTTTTTTTTTTTTTTTTTTTGGCCACATCGCTGTGGCATCTTAGTTCCCCAACTAGGGATTGAACCCAGGCCCTCAGTAGTGAGAGTGCAGAGTCCTAACCACTGGACCACCAGGGAATTCCCAAAAAACCATGGATTTTGAGAATAGACCGTTAATTTTCAGACCTGGTTTTGCCACTTACTGTGTGACCTTGGGAATACACCCATTCACACAATTTGGATGTCGCCCGTTGTATGTCAAGGGCTGGGTGTCGCCCGTTGTATGTTAAGGGCTGGGCGTTCTTTTATTTTAAATTACAGCTGATTTACAATGTGTTAATTTCTGCTGTAGAGCAAAGTGATTCAATTATACACAAATAGAGATACGTTCTTTTTTTTTTTTCATTCTTTTTTTAAAATATGCTTTTCCATTATGGTTTATCATAGGATATTGAGTATAGATCCCTAGGCTATATAATGGGACCTTTTAAAAAAATTTTTATTGTATATTGGAGCATAGTTGATTAACAATGTTGTGTTAGTTTCAGGTGTACAGCAAAGTGATTCAGTTATACGTGTATCTATTCTTTTTCAAATTCTTTTCCCATTTAGGTTATTACAGAATACTGAGCAGAGTTCCCTGTGCTATACAGTAAAAGGACCTTGTTGTTTATCCACTGTATATATAATAGCTTACATGTGCTAACCCCAAACTCCCACTAAAAGCTGGGTATTCTAAATTCAGATAATACCTCCCAACTAGGGACTCCTAGAGTCAAAAAGACAAACTCAGTCGGGTGTGGTAAGTGTGACGCAAGCTGGGAAAGGCACCCACTCCATGTGGGGCGGGGGTCTACAATGACGTTCATTTAGGGGAGCCCTAAACCGAAGCCCCGAAGGACAATGAACTTAGCCAGGTGAAAGGGACATGAGGTAGGCATTCACACAGAAGGAGCAGCCAGCTGTACAAAAGCAAGGAGGTGAGAGAGATGATCCAAGTAGGAAGTAAAAGTAGTTCAGGACAACTGCCACCTTCTGTCCCTTGAACAGGCTAAGCTCATTCTCCTGTGCCTTCACATGCACTGTTCTGCCGCTCAGGATACCCTCCCACAGATCTCTGCATGACTCAATCCTTCTTGACACCCGGGTCTCTGCCCAAATGCCTCAGAGACTTTCACTGACAACTGAAGCTCAGGTATCTGGCTCCCCCTGACACAGGGAGTTAAGAACTGATCTTCTCTGACTGCTCTTGCTGTGGCTCTAAGGCTCCTGGTATACTGCGCTGGCACAGGAAGATACTTAAGAAATACTGTTGTCTGAGCTGTAGTGTAATGGTTGAGTGTACGGACTCTGGTTAAGGGTATAGCAGCCAGACTGCCCGAGTTCAAGTGCAGGGCTCTGATATTCTTTGGCTACATCATCTTGGGTAAATCGCTGAACTTGTATACCTCAGTTTCCTCATCTGTAAAATGGGGATAACAGTATTCATATCTCATAAGGCTATGAAGGTTAACTGAGTTGATACAGGTATACACTTGGAACAGCACCTGTCACATCCTAAGCATTCAATAACGGTTGTTATTGTTGAAATGGCTTCCTAGGACCTGGTTTCACTTAGATGGCTTAGAGAAAGTTAAGTTTCTGATTGTAACATTTAGTGCCATTGTTAACTTGAAGGAAAAAGAACAGTCTGTTCCATGGGCAGCTGGCTGACACGTCACTCTGTTCTCATCAGCCTCCTTCCCCGCACCAGTTAGACATGGCCCTGCTCCTCGGAAATGCACACAGGTGCAGACGTGCTCTCCTCAACCAGCTCCCAACACTAAGATCAAGAAAACACTTTTAAGACTGAATGGTCTTCCAAACTTGCCTACCTCTGTTGACAGGAGAGGCCTGTTTAGAGGGTGATGAATTTGTAGTGGAAGGTGACTGCCTTTAGGAATGTGGGTCTTAAAAGAAAAAGAAAATTCAAAAGGCACTTATGAAGGCCACTAAGTTTCCGAGAGAATTTTAACAGAATTCCATCAAGAGCGTTGTGAAAGGTGGATGGCAGACGTTTAAACAGAGTAAACATTAAACCCCCAAATTAAACTCAAGCACCCGTATACCCAGAAATTCTGACCTACTTTCCAATTTTAGCTTAAAGAATCCATTTGCTCATTTTCTTTTGTCTCACAGAGCTGAGACTGAAATTGTGGTATTAGGGAAGAGAAAACAACTGGTAGAGCCTATCAATTCTTTTTTTTTTTTTTTTTTTGGGCCTATCAATTCTTATCTCCCAACATTGGACCAGTGTTTTGGATCAAGATGCCCATGAACTCTAGGAACAAAGTACCTCAGTATTAGGAACTCAGTTGGAAACCAAATGGAAATGGTAACAAAAGAACGTGTTACTTTATGACAGTACTAGGAGAGAGAACCAGTCAAGTAGAAAGGCATTAGTGAGGAACAGTCCCCACAGGGAGAGGGACTAAGTTCTCAGACAACACCCTTTCTGTAGCCTTATACTCAGAGGAAGGTCAGACCAGCAGCAGACATCACCTGGGAACACCTGGGAGCAGGCTGGAATGCAGAATCAGAATCTGCATTTCAACAAGGCCCCCAGGGGATGTGCACACACAACGAAGCCTGAAGAGCTTTGCTCTCCCGGGCTATGGGCCCCAAACTGGGCTGCCTCTCAGAATCATTGTGAACTTAAGAAAAAAAGCAGAG
Source organism: Lipotes vexillifer (assembly GCF_000442215.2). Classification (NCBI taxonomy): domain Eukaryota; kingdom Metazoa; phylum Chordata; class Mammalia; order Artiodactyla; family Lipotidae; genus Lipotes; species Lipotes vexillifer. Next base: position 513,932 of record NW_006772326.1, read on the forward strand.
GCAGGGATTCTATTCCAGTTCAAGTGAGTCAATCTCAGCCTTTCTAGATGTTGAGCCTTTCAGTTTCAGAAGGTAGTTTTGATGAGCACCCTGGTGGAGAGTCACGGCTCGAGGACCAAGTAAAAATCTAGTCTCAAAACACAAGCAAAAGCTCTTCATGCTAATATGATACATATACATCTAATAGTGGGTGGCCAGCAGTTTACTGGTATTATGCTAAGTGAAATATGTCAGACAGAGAAAGACAAATACTGTAATGATATCACTTATATGTGGAATCTAACAAATACAACAAACTACTGAATATAACAAAATATAGAGAACAGATACAGAGAACTAGTGGTTACCAGTGGGGAGATGGGATGGGAGAGGAACAATATAGGAGTAGGGGATCAAGAGCATTAGGTATAAAATAAGCTACAAGGTTATGTTGTACAACACGGGGAATACAGCCAATATTTTAAAATAACTAAATGGAGTATGACCTTTATAAATTGTGAATCACTATATTGTACCCCTGTAGCTTACAGAATATTGTACATCAACTATACTTCAATTAAAAAAAAGGAAAGAAAAAAGAATCACTGTTTGCAAGGCTTATAAATACACTTGCAAAAAATCTTAAGCCAATCAGCCTTCATCCTCAAAGGAGGAGAAACTGAATCAGCCTCCTCTTAGGAGGAATAGCTTTCTTTCCTCAGGCAAATGCTACATCACCTTGTCAGCAACCTACCTTGCTTGTCTGATTTGGTTTGATCCCAGGCCCTCGAACCAACAGTGGAACTTTGATATCAAACTCATACAGCTGTCTTTTGTCTATTGGCAAAGAAAACTGTCCTGAAAAAAAAAATGCATAGGGTAAAGATGGAGCCGAGATAGAAATGTCACTCATGCATGCATTCATTCAATAAACAGTAAAAATCAAAAACAGCCTTGTTCTACTAATTATGGGGTTTTAATGGAAAGCTTAAATTTGCCTGGGTCTCTTATTACTACAAGGCAGGAAACAATGAGCTCATCTTTAAAAAAAAATGCCTAGAGGGACACCCTGGTCTAAAATAGGCAAATTCAGCAAAAAGAATGACTAGAAAGTATTGAAGCAAAAATACACTATTTACGTATGATACTCGACCTGATCACAATTGAATGAAGTTACTCTAAAAGCTGCTAAATAAAGGGACAAAACCATTTATCCAGCCTTTCCTGAATAAACTATATTTCAAGATAACCAAATAGCTGATGAGGGGAATTTCCTGAGGAATTCCAGCCAGTAAATTCAGAAGGAAGGACAGAGTTATGAAGTCAAACTTTGCAATTTCTGAGGGAAGAGATTTAAGCAACAATCATCAATGGAAGTTTTAGCCACAAAAGGTTCATAGGATGGGCTCAGGTTGATACCACATGAGCCATCAAACAGTAACAGCATCCCTAAAGTGAGGCAACCAGACATCCCAGCGGCATGATGTGAATGAAGCAATAAGTACATAACAGCATCAACTAGAAAGCATTCTTGTTGAAAACGCGAACTTCCATTAAGACTCTAGATCTAACTACCAATCTATAGACAATGTTGAGTATCGATAAACGAGTTAAGGCATCACACGAGCAATTAGCTACATCTGGAATGTGAGATATTCTAAAGGACAGAAGACGAGTTTTCCCAATAAATCGGTGGCAAAGGACAGCCTTAAGACACATAAAAACTAAAGGTAGCATGTGGACTTTGAGTAGGTTCTGATAGGTAATGAACTAGTCAGATGCACAATCAAGTGTTGACATATGGAATCACAACATCTGGAGTTTCTTCAAAAACTTCTAGCTAAAAAAGGAACATGAAGAAGGTATGAGGAATTCTAAAGACCGGTCTCGTGCAGCTGAAAATCAAAGCTGGACAATGGGAGTTATTTTACTAGTCTCTACTGTGAGTGCTTAAAAATATTCATAACACCGCATGAAATGCCTAATCAGTCTGCTCCCGTGCAAACAAACCTCAGATTAATTCCCTTCAAGTTTAGGAAATTTAAAAGAGTGGAGAAAGAAAAAAATACTGATTTTTAACTAGAGAAGGTCCAAGAAGAAAGGATGAAAGTCAAGGACACGGGGGTGACACATACTGCAGTTGTGAAAAGAAACACAAAACAAAACTCACACACACCAAAACACCTCATTTCACAGGAAAGTTCTTCCCCAGGACAACCCTCTCGTGGTCTTCCTGTGTCAAATGTCATGCCCCTATTCCCTGAGATCCACTGTCCTTAAAATCTAGCTCAATTTCTCACCTACTTCATAAAGCCTGCCTCTAACCCATCAAGCTCACTCTCTGCTCAGACTCCTAGAACACCATGTAATTCAGCCTGTGAAATAGCAAATAATGAAACCTGGTCTCTCACCAGGGGAAATGAGTTGGCCCTCTAACCAGAGGAGCTCTGAGGGCAAGACCCTCCCTCTGGCCTGTCCGCTGCCGCGAAAGGACAGGAGCTCCCTGCCAGTGGTACGAATTGGGCGAGAAAGGAAAGGCACCCCGCAAAGGTCATGGTGCCCCTTACCTGTGTGATAGCCATTGTCTGACGTGTAAAAGATGTAGGTGTCATTGAGCTCCCTGCTGCACTCCAATCGCTTGACCAGCTTCTCCACAAGGTCATCAACTGACAGCAAAGTCTGCCACCTGGATGTGAACAGAGGGCAGCAGTGGGACTTCAGAGACAATGGCCGAGGTACTGCCATCTTGCCGAAAAAGCAAAGTCCAAAAAACACCCCAAAACCAAATCAAAACAAACTCCCAACCTCCTTCCCAAAAAAACCCCCCTCAGAGCCACTCTCCCCAAAAGCTCAAATCCCCTATTTCCTTTCCTTCCATTCATTGCAAAACACAGATTAGAAAACTCCAGAACACAATTAGTTGATTCCAAATTTAACCGATTCTACAGAAATAAATGAAGCTTTTTATAACCAATTAGCTTTATTATTTATCGTGGCTGGTGATGAGAATAAAAGACTATTGGAAGGGAAAGTTGTCAACCCAGCACCAACTGATAGAGATGAATTCAGATAGACCTGATGGCTACAACACTGTTTAATGGTCGAACTAGGGGCCAGCAAACGAGAGCCACGGGCCAAAGCTTGACCACTGTCTGTGGTCAAGACAGTGCGGTACAGAACACGTAACATAAAATTTACTGTTTTAACAACTTTTAAGGGTACAGATCAGTAGCGTTAAGTATATTCACATAGTGGAACAGATCTCCAGAACCTTTTCACCTTGCAAATCTGAATCTCTACGCCCATGAAACAACAACTCGCTGTTTGCTTTATGTATAAAGTTTTATTGCAGCACAGCCATGCTCATTCATTCTTGTCCAGGGCTGCTTTGCGCTGCAACAGCAGAGCTAAGCAACAGTGACACAGACTATATGGCCGACAAGCCTGTAATATTTACTGTCTGGCCCTTCACAGAAACTTTGCCAACCCCTGGTCTAAAACTAAATGCACCTTAAGAGAAAGTAAGAATTTCCTGAAAACTAAAAACTGCAAAGGCAAATATTCCACTCTAGCCTAAGCCTTTGGGTCTCAGGCAAATATTGGGGCTAATTTCTCACAAAGCGACCTTTTATTATTATTATTATTATTTTACATCTTTATTGGAGTATAATTGCTTTACAACGGTGTGTTAGTTTCTGCTTTATAACAAAGTGAATCAGTTATACATATACATATGTTCCCATATCTCTTCCCTCTTGCGTCTCCCTCCCTCCCACCCTCCCTATCCCACCCCTCTAGGTGGTCACAAAGCACCGAGCTGACCTCCCTGTGCTATGTGGCTGCTTCCCACTATCTATCTACCTCACGTTTGGTAGTGTATATATGTCCATGCCTCTCTCTCGCTTTGTCACAGCTTACCCTTCCCCCTCCCCATATCCTCAAGTCCATGTTCTAGTAGGTCTGTGTCTTTATTCCTGTCTTACCCCTAGGTTCTTCATGACATTTTTTTCCCCTTAAATTCCATATATATGTGTTAGCCTACGGTATTTGTCTTTCTCTTTCTTACTTCGCTCTGTATGACAGACTCTAGGTCCATCCACCTCATTACAAATAGCTCAATTTCGTTTCTTTTTATGGCAGAGTAATATTCCATTGTATATATGTGCCACATCTTCTTTATCCATTCATCTGATGATGGACACTTAGGTTGTTTCTGACCTTTTCTTTAGATATAGAAAATTGTTAAAAAAACCAAATGGCTCCAATTTGCAATGTTTTAACAAGTCATAAAAACGGACTGTTTAATTAGACCTGAGGTCCAAAGACCACCTTGTAGCTAAATGTAAAGACCTCCCATCAGAGTCTCTCCCAACATCTTGCTACCCTCTGATTTTTTCTCAGAAATAACCATGTGGTGCAGTTCCCTGTTCATGGGCTGCTTCTGAGGGTCCTCAAAGACCACCTAGACTGGAAAGGAGCAGCTCTTACCTTTTCCTAAATGCATTATCTAAAAACTGTATTGAAGAATTAGTCATTGGGGTCTTGGCTTGCCTAATTAACCAGTGCTTGTTCTAAAATTTAAAAGAAAAACAGAAGTTAACACCAAGTCACCACAGTCAAACTGCTAGAATAGATAATGAAAAAGATTTACTCAAGCAAAAAAGGAACTAATTGGAGCCTGTTTAAGCAACTTCAGATTTTCCCTCCACCACCTACCCCCACTTCCTTCCCCTGTGTTGGTAAAAAAAAAAACTTTCTGCAATTATCACTCATTCTTTGGCTTCTTCTCATCACCTCCTTAATGGCCGAAGGCCTGGGCTCCTTTGTTAGCAGCTTTAAGAAGAGATTTCGTGAAAGATACTGGAAACTACTAACCAGAAGATTAAATTTATAACTTGGGTCTACCACCCAAACTATAAAAGGATAAATATCCACTTTACCTTCCTCTAAGTTTTGCCTAATAAGTCATCATTCCACAGCCCCCTCTATCTTTCCTACCTAAGATAGTGATCATCCTTGGACCTTGGGAAAAAATTTCATCACAGCAATTTCCTAAAACTTCAAGTCCAAATCTAGAGGATTCTTCTCATATAAATAAAAGAGTCACAGTTTAAAAAAAAAAACAACAAAACATTGCCAAACACCATTTATTGTCTCCTCCCCATTCATAAAACCCTAAGCTGCCATCTGGCAAACTGTGATGCTCAAAGCCTTCCTCAGTTAGCATATGCTTGACAAATGCTACAGAGCATCTCTTCCTGCTGCAAGTTCATGTCAGAACACGAATAACTCTGAGAAACCCTGCAGCAGAGTGACTTATTTAACCTGAAGTCTCTAACCTTACTTAGTCATGGGAACTTCTATGAACTTCTTTTGGAACACAGAGAGAATGGCACCCAGGTTTCAAACTCGGTTCACTCATCTTTAATGTCATCCATGGCAAGCACATGCCTACAATGTGCCAGGCAACATGCTAGACGCTTCTGTGTGTTTTAATCTATACAAGAGTTGCAGGAGAGGTCAGGATCCCCGACTTTAGAGAGAAAAATGCAAGTTAAGCATCTTGCTCATGGTCAGGTCACTTAGCTAGAAAGCAGTAATAGGGACTCTAACTCCAAGACTCATTCTTGCTACCACCTCGCAAGCAACTAAGATTTCTGGGTAACAGGCATGAGGCAGTAGAATCTTTCTGCCTTTGAACTAGCAAACTGCCCATCTCCTGTGCCATGGGAAGGGTAAGTGGCATACGAAGTGAACAGTATTTGGGTCATGGCCTTCTCTGGCTCATTTCTCCATTCAACTTCCCTTCCCAATCACGTTGCACTGTGTCACCCCTCTTCTTCCTATGCCTCGGGCCTGGTAAGGGCCACCCAAAGGAGACTGCTGCAGGCCCAGCTCAGTCCCAAGGGACATGTCTCAGCCACTGCCGGGAAGGAGGAGTGCCAGCACAGAGGTTATCAAAAGAGCCTGTAGCCAGGAAAGATGGCATTTGTTTACCATTGTCCACCGACTCTCCAGCTGCCCACTGGGTGTGTGGCAGGAACCTTATCTGACTTCTGAAGCAAGTGTATACTACCTAGTATATTAGCGACAGGTGCAATTACCTTTAAAAGATTTAGAAGGAAGACCAACTATATGATTCAAAGGCTCCCTGACAAGTATATTACACAATTAATCACATCGAGCATGGCTTAATGCAAGGGTTAGGGGAAGCTACCGTTCCATGGATGTTGAAGTTCTTGTTTCTTGGTGCAAAGACGTTCCGGAAGGTGTTCTGGTACTGAGGTGCAGCTGTCCAAGGCGAATGAGGTGCTGGAGTGGAGATCATCATGAAGAATGGCTCAGAGTTGGACTTGTAGTCCAGGAAGTCCAAGGAGACATTGGCCTGACATATACAAAGATTTGTCATTGCTTACCCTACCTCACAGTTGAGGACTTGATAGATACCTGTTCTCTGGTGAACAGGGGTACAGGGCCCTATTAGCTTTCCACCCATCCTAGCATACAGTCTATGTCACAGTCACTTGCAAGCGTGTTGCTGGAACAGATCGTTTGGCTTTCAGGCAAACACAATAAAAAATGGAAAAGCACACCATCGAAGAAAGCAAGTAGAATTTTGATGATTTTACATGACCTAAAAATTGTTATGCCTCCCATAAGGAAAAAAAATAGTAATTTGGCCATTTTAGTATTAATTTATATTAATGTAGCTTAGAGCATATACATTTATGCAGCTTAGAATATATACATTTGATGCTTTAAAGAACATAAAAAGAGAGCCAACCTAATTCACAACAGTGGGAAAAGTGAATAAAGTTACTGTAATTTTACAAAAATATGTAGAGAGTAGATAACCTAAGTTGTGCCAGCTGAAGCAGCTAAACTAAGCGAATAATATTAAGTCCAAATACACCACACCAGGGTTTTAATTTATATGGACTTAAATTTTTCATTTGCTTCTCTGGAGATACTTTACGAAAATGAAAGCTTCCCACATACATGCTGTGTTTTTAATTTTCTAGTTGATTTACATCTTCATTTATTCCCAACACTAAACTCAAAAGATACTATCAATTTCTTATCACCATCCCATCCCCCTACTTTACTCCAGCCCTGTCAAGAAACCCTGTGGTTTCTCCAACCTGCCAGGCACACTCCTGGTTCAACACCCTCACGCTTTCTGTTCCCTTTGCCTGTGGCACTCTTCCCCCTGACCTGTATAGCTCACTCTCACCTCCTTTAGGATTTTGCCTAAATGTTATCTAAGTAACTCCCATCCCCTGCCTTATTTCTCTAACTAATCGCCATCTAACAAGACAACACACATATGGGTAAATAAAATCCTCCACTGAAAGGTTGCCGTCCACAGAATCAAGGACTTTGTTTCATTAACTGCTGAACACCTGCTATAATGGGTGCTGAAGTACTTGGTGAATGAATGCCCTATGGGGGGGGCTGTCATTAGATACATCTTAGACAGGAAAGGACAGTCCCAAATTCCCGTCCCAATTTCAGTATTTTTTATATATAATATACAATGCCTGAAGAACTCCCCTATCCCTATCCCGCCACCCTCATGATGAAGCTGCCATCTTGTAGTTTGTGAGTAAAACTGGGATCAAGAGTAGGAACCCCTACAAAGTAAAACCTCTTCAAAGTAATCTCTATAGTCTTAGAGATTAGCCTTTGGAAAAGGGATTTGCTGCTGGAATTTCAAGAACATTAGATCTGAGCCTGGCTTAATTACAAAGAAAAACACCCTCAGGAGTTTTTAATCAGTTGGAAATATTATTTGGCGGTTAGACCAAGTTATTATTCATGTTACCCAACATTAACAAATACAAGTAAAGATTTCCTAGGCAGAGAGTTTAATTAAACATGAGCTAAAGTGCAAGAACAGAGCTTCAGTGACTCACCAAGACATCTGTCAGGTAGTCCACACTGTAGTTTTCACCATGCTTCCGTGCCTTCCCATTGATAGAGAGGGTATAATTATAGTATTTAGAATTCTTTTCCTATTAAAGAGAGGAAAGTAAGATTTTTTATAAGGTCAGCACACAAAATGAAAGTTGGAAACCACGCTGGGCTAAACTATACTCTGTTTAAATAGTGATGAGACAAAAAAAAAAAAAGGTAATTGCTCAAGTCAATGTTGAATTGGGCTTTATGACTAGGGTTTTATTAACTACTAGCACAGTTTCAATAATATGTCCTAGTTTAAAAAGCCAGAAATGGATCCAGCAGAACAGCAAAATATGTTGCTAAACCTTGTGGAATGCAAGAAAAGTATCCCACAAACAGAGTGACTCACAAATCAACAGACTTTCTTTTAAGGAGACAAAATGGTCAATCATAAAAGCAAACCAAATAATGTCAACATCAGAGCTACAGCAGAAAGTAAACAGCATCTGCAGGGTTGTGCAGAATTGCCACTGACTTCATTAATCACTCACCAAGGCATACCAGTAACTCCAGCCTAGAGGAACGTGTGCTAGTCCACCTGCATCTGGGGCTCCATACTGCAAAGCAAAACAAGCAGCGCATTAGAAGTCCTTAGGACGTGACCAGACCAGAAGGAAAGAGGAAACTTTCAGAATCTTTTTATTTATTTATTATCAAAATTTTTATTTATTTATTTATTTATTTATTTTTTTGCGGTACGCGGGCCCCTCACTGCTGTGGCCTCTCCCATTGCGGAGCACAGGCTCCGGACGCACAGGCCCAGCGGCCAAGGCCCACGGGCCCAGCCGCCCCACGGCATGAGGGATCCTCCCGGACTGGGGCACGAACCCGCGTCCCCTGCATCGGCAGGCGGACTCCCAACCACTGCGCCACCAGGGAAGCCCCCAGAATCTTTTTAGATCAGTGCCTGAAACATGGTAGGTGCTCAATTTCCTCAAACACATAACAGTCAAGAAGTAAAGAACACTATCGTCCTAGGAACTTCTGAAGCAGGAGTTGGCAAACTATGGCTGGCAGGCCAAATCTAGCCTGCCTACTGTTCTGTGTGGCCAGCAAGCTAAGAATTTTCTTCCAAACATTAAAAAATATAAACACCAATCAAAATCAACTATACTTGAATTAAAAAAAAAAACAATCAAAAGAGGAATATTTTTGTGACAAGTTGCATGAGATTGAAATTTCAGTCACGGTGAAGTTTTACTGGAACACAGGCACACTCATTGGTTTATGTAAGTCTGTGGCTGCTTTCCTGCTACAACAGCAGAACTGTAGAGTCACTATAGAGACATATGGCCTGCAAAGCCTGAAATATTCACTTCTGGCCCTTTACAGGGAAAGGCCACATAGCTTAGGCCACATGGCTCATTTGCTGAGCTACTGATGGCCTAGACTGAATGGTCCAGGCAACCTTGTGGCTAACAGCCCAAATCATCAGACTACAAGCTACCAGCCTATCACTTCAGCTGTCCTGCTGGTGAAGTCTACTTTTGGACTCAATTTATCTGATGAGATGAATTAAGTGAAGAGATCACAGAATCATCCCATTTTATCTCGACAAGGCTTAATACTGCCCATTTAAGGCAGTGCCTCTAAGAACTAAATCTTTGTTATTATTATTATTTTTTTTGGCTGTGTCTACGATACGTTGGGATCTTAGTTCCCCGACCAGGGATCGAACCCGTGCCCCCTGCTTTGGAAGCACAGAATCTTAACCACTGGACCGCCAGGGAAGTCCCCTAAGTCTTTGTATTTTGAAGAATTTCTAATTTTGTATACGTTAGATGATCTTCAACATGCAAAGTAGTGTAAGGTCTCTTTATGACCTATAGCTTTAACCCATCACAGTGCTCATGATTCTTTTCAAACTGACTCATTTTTCGTCAAATCCACAAGGCTGCAAATCCCCCAACTGTTGCGGGGAGGGGGAGAATTAACAAAATTCAGATCAGATATTAAGATCTCTAGCAACCACAGATAAAGTACATAAGAAAACGTGCATCTTCTCTTTGTCCTGAATCCCCAGTTTTATTTTAAGAGATAACCCCAAACACTCTCAAACACATGATTTCTTTTAAGCCTGAACTTCGACTAAATGCTAAGGCCAATGTGGTGGACTCGAGGCCCTGAAATCTGGCCTTGGCAGGTCACAGTGAGGCCTCCCTCCATCCAGGCCCTCAAGGCCAGCACACTAACCACTTGGCCACATGCTTCAATGGCCTGAATGTCTCAGGCTCTGGGTGCTTTTGCTTCATCACTGATCTCTCCACAATCTGCTCCCAGTTTTCAGAAAATGGGTTAACCATTAAGCTGCTATAATTCAGGAAAAGATGCCCAGAGGAAAAAATTCTTCACTCCACTCCTGATAAAGGGGGAAATGGAAACAAAGATACCATGACAGCCAAAGGACAAGCAGAATTCTTGAGGAAAAGGGGGAATATGCATCAGACCATAGCAGTCCTAAGACAATTTTTAAACAAATGCTCCAGAGACTATTTAAAGAAAGAATAACCACAGTGCCCAAATCATGTAAATACGTTCATGTAAGTTCTGGTTTAACAGGCAGATTAAGAGAAAACAACATACCCCCAAAACCGTTTAACATGACTTGAACGATGCTAATTAAAAAACAATTAACATGAATCATACTAATTCACATTCAAGAAGCTGTTTTTTAAAAAGAAAGAACGGTAATAATTAGATCATTCAACATACCTCATTTAAGTATTTCCCTGCAAAAAAGGTTTGATAACCACACATTGATCTGAGAATTGCTGGGAAAGTATCTGGTTCTTGGATCTTCTGCCAAGACTTACTACTGCAGTTTCCCTCCAAAGTGTTGTTAACGACGTGATGGTTATGTGGGTACTTCCCTGTCAGGATACTGGCTCGGCTCGGACAGCAAAGAGCGCTTGGCACATACTACAAACAGAAGAGATGCAAAAAAGGCAAAGTTACACAAGACAGACGGATTTCTCATCATTTCTAAACAGAAAGCAAGCCGCTCAATGCTCCGAAGTCAAATTTCTAGTTTCCCATGGAATAGAGGTTTTCTTTATACATGACACATTTCAGAGCTGCTTTAAGTCCCCTAGTGGAGACAGTAAAGCAGATAGAACCCAGAGAACTGATTTCTTTTTCAGCTGGTTTCTTTCTACAGGATAACCTAAAGTTGTTCTAATTTCATCTGCCAAAGAAATATTTACATGCAAGGAATACAGCATGGTGGGAGCTAGGTCTTGAACAAAGAATGCTACTTGAATCTAATGTGGCAGAGAAGTAGAGGTTCATTTTCAGACTGATCTGTAGCTTTATACATTTCTTGCATCACTTTATACACTGGACACAAATTTTTTTCCTACTCTAATTATGCTTCTGTTAGCTCCTGTGATCAAATGAATTACCCTATTCAACCAAATATTTGTCTAGGTCTTAATACTCATCACCGATCCACTTTACAGAAGGGTAATAGGAGCTTATACTCGCACCAGCAGGGAGGGAATGCTCATTTGAGCACGCCCTTGCCAGAATTACATATTATCCCTTTGAAATACCTAGCATTTCTTTGGCTTTTCAAACTGGATTTGGCATTTTTAAATACCGGTGAGGATGAACATTCTCCTCATTCATACTGACCAACTGTGTTCACGTGAATGGTTTGTTCATGTGCTTTGCGCTTTTTCCCCTCTTGTTACATAAAATTTGAGTTAAGGAAGGATTCAATCATGTTACAAATACTTCCCATTTTTTACTTTTGCTTTTTGATTTTGTTACATGTTTGACTTTTATAATTTTCACATTGGCAACTCTTTTAATTCTCTCCCTTTTATATTTCCTGATCTATTTTTTGGCCAATGCCACACTGCTCACTGGATCTTACATTTAGTATCCAGTAGGGAAATCTCTTCCTTTAAACATTTTACCTTGATTATTCTAACCTACTTATTATTCCAGATAACTTTGGAATCACTTAATTCAGCCTAAAAAAAACCTTGTTGGGATTCTGATTAGAATAAGCGTTTTATAATCTTGTGGCTTTCCACAGAAAATGATGTGCATATCTATGTATGAAGTATTGGGTTGGCCAAAAAGTTCGTTCAGGTTTTTCCGTAACATCACCCGTAATGAACTTTTTGGCCAACCCAATACTTTATCACTCAGAAAATTTTGTAACTACATTTATAGGTCTTAACCATTACTGGCCACCACCAGCTATTCCTAGAGTCTATATTTTCCTGCTGTATAAGTGGGATCTTCTCTCCCCCATGTTTCTCTAACTAGTTATATGGAAGAAAGTTACTTCTATTTTTTCATTTCTACCTTACTAAATTCTATTAATTTAAAAAGTTTTCCAACAACTCTATGTTTTCTAGGCAGAAAATCCAGACAAGTGGAAATAACAATTTTTGTCTTTTTCCAGTACTTTTACCTCTGAATTCCACAAGACTTATGCCAACGACTAGACAGTTCAGAAGAGCATTAAGTGAGAGATATTGGGCCCTTGTCTCTTCCCTAACAGCAGTGCTCTGAGACTTTAACCTTAACTGTAAGTTGTGCTATTTGTTTGAAATATTGGGCATAGTACAGATGTAACAGTTTAATAAGTTACAAGGAAAGGATGCCAACATTTCAGAGGACTTTCAAGCTTCCATTGAGATGAGTAACTAATTTTCCTCCTTTTAACCACTGATATGTTGGTGAACAATATAATAACCACCATTATGTAGTGGTACTTACTCTAAGTTAGGCACTGATATAAATGCTTGCTTTACATGTAACAATCCATTTAACCTCTGAGACAGGTTTTAGTATCCCTATTTACAAATGGGGAAACCAAAGGCCAAAACAGTTAATAAGTTGCCCAAGGTCGCACAGCTAGGAGAGAGGCAGAGACAACATTCAAAACAGGGTGATCTGGTTCCAGAGTCTGCTCTTAACCACAACACTAGCTGCTGTTCAATGGATTTCCTGATATTAAGCTGGGCTACCACTGACTTGGTTATGAGCATGGTTCCTGAATTTGATTTGTCAGTATTTTATTTTGGATCTCTGTATTTATGTTTACACATGTACATATACACATATATTTGTATTTACATATATGTACATACAGTTGTTGTTGGGTTTCTTTCATTTTGCTGCTATTATCTTCGTTAGGTTTGGCTATCAGGGTTAACCAGGTTTTGTAGAGTAGCCTGCAAGCTTTTACCATGGAACATTTTACACAGTACAAATATTAACCGTTCCTTACAATCCATTTTCAAACCTCAAACAGTGAAGTTTTAAATAAACTTCTCTAGTTCTGAGTTGTAGATGAGAATGGCTTATAAAATACCTGCAATTAATCTTCAATTGTTACGAAGTAATATTTCAATTAAACAAATCTATATAACATTAAATAGACTCCTTCCCTCAGATCAGGCATTTAATTAGAAAAAAACCACAGAAATTACAGTAGATTACCCAAAAGAAAGTGTTTCTTCTTAGAACATAAACACAATTAAAGTGTAACAAAATTAAATCAGCTTCAAAACTTACAGCACTGGAGAAAGTCATCCCCATCCCTCCAATGAGAGCCTTGGTTTTCTTTAGTGGTGTCTGTAAAGTAAACGGTTATCTGTTGAACAATTTCTTCCAATAAACTAAAACACACAGAACAAAATTCGTGTTTTTTTGTATCTTACTCTCAACCTTTTATTCCCAAATGATCAGCTCTATCTGACACTAAGGAACAACCAAGTGTCCCATGTGATTCTGGAGATGAACCAAACAAGTTTGGTTACAGTCAGTTATGTCCTGTGCAAAAGTTCAGGGAGTTATAACGCTTGCAGGAAGGGAGAGTTCACAGCTGATGGCATTACTCTAGCAATGTTGATTTCAATGTAATGAAATTTTGGTGCCCTTCTCTTATTTGTCACCAGCTGCCTTATAAACAGGTGGGGCAGATCTACCTCTATTAATTCATCTTTAGAAGCAGGATATGGAAAATGATATGAAAGGAGCCTTCCATCCTTTAAAACAGAAATAAAACAACCCTTAGGTTCTGAAAGCCAGACAAGGCCCCGACACTAACTCAAATATCAGGCACTCGGTGGTGAAGCCCAGATGCACACTTTTTGACTATAAGCTCATAGCCCTCTGCACTAGACCAACCACCACCTCAGGCAAAGACTTGAACTAAGTGGCAAACACATATACAGAAAACCTTGTCAAGCAAAAGACTAGTCAGAAAATTATTTCGTTTATATCCTTGCTTTTTATCTTTTGCTCAAAACTTAACATCCTGACAAGTAGAGAGAACAACTAGTTTCAAATCCTAGAGCGAGGATAAAAAGTATGAAGATGGTCACTTAGATATAAATAATAACAATAAAAAATACTAACAATCTTTATCGAGATTCCAGACAGCAAGAAAGGACGACGTGAAGAAACTTTTTTCAGTTGTATTATGAGTCAGTTCATAACGACTCTGAAGTTCCTGTGAAAGCTGAGACCATACTGAACACAGTTTTAAGTGTATTTTGTTGTGTAATAATTTCTTAAAGACTAATAACCAAAATACATAACCATGTTAATAAGAGGGTCATTTTCAATACTGTAAAAAAGTTATCCTCATTGTTTTATACAGATGATAGAAAACCTAAGTAACCCATTAGCTAGAGAATTCTAACTTATTCAGGAATTTTGAAAACTCATGTGACAAAATTCAACAGCCGTTTATGATAAAAACTCTCAATGTGGATATAGAGGGAATGTGCCTCAACATAATAAAGGCCATATATAACAAGTCCACAGCTAATATCCTACTCAACAGTGAAAAAATGAAAGTTTTTCCTCTAGGATCAGGAATAAGACAAGGATGCCCACTCCTGCCATTTTTATTCAACGTAGCATTGGAAGTCCTAGCCACAGCAATTAGACAAGAAAAAGAAAAGGAATCCAAATTGCAAAGGAAGAAGTAAAACTATGACTGTCTGCAGATGATGTAATACTATACATAGAAAATCCTAAAGACACCACCAAAAAACTAGAGCTCATCAATGAATCTGGTAGCATTGCACGATACAAAGTTGATGTACAGTTAATGTTAATAAAATTAATATAGTGTTGCACTTCTATACAGTAACCGTGAACTATCAGAAAGAGAAATTAAGTAAACAATCCCATTTACAATCACATCAAAAAGAATAAAATACCTAGAAATAAACCTACCTAACGAAGTAAAAGACCTGTACTCAGAAAATTATAAGGGGACTGATGAAAGAAATTGGAGATTACACAAATAGATGGCAAGACATACCATGTTCATGGACTGGAAGAATTAATATTGTTAAACTGGCCATACTACCAAAGGCAATCTGCACATTCAGTGCAATCCCTATCAAAGTATCAATGGCATTTTTCACAGTACTAGAACAAATAATTTCAAATTTTGTATGGAAACACAAAGCACCCTGAATAGCTAGAATAACCTTGAGAAAGAAGAACAAAGCTGGAGGTATCATGCTCCCTGACTCCAGACTATACTAAAAGCTACAGTAATCAAAGCAGTATGGTGGGACTTCCCTGGTGGTGCAGTGGTTAAGAATCTGCCTGCCAATGCATGGGACACAGGTTCGATCCCTGGTCCAGGAAGATCCCACATGCTGTGGAGCAACTAAGCCTGTGTGCCACAACTATGGAGCCTTTACTCTACAGCCTGAAAGCCACAACTACTGAGCCTGTGTGTCTCAAGCCTGTGCTCCACAACAAGAGAAGCCACTGCAAGATGCAACTAGAGAAAGCCAGTGCACAGCAACAAAGACCCAATGCAGCCAAAAAAAACAAAAAAACAAAAAGGCAGTATGGTACTGGCACAAAAACAAACAGGTAGATCAATGGAACAGAATAGAGAGCCCAGAAATAAACCCACACACTTATGGTCAATTAATTTACAACAAAGGAGGCAAGAATATACAATGGAAAAAAGACAGTCTCTTCACTAAGTGGTGCTGCCAAAACTGGACAGCTTCACGTACAAGAATGAAATTAGAAAATTTTCTCACACCATATACAAAAATAAACTCAAAATGGCTTAAAAACTTAAATATAAAACATGACAACGTAAAACTCCTAGAAGAAAACACAGGCAAAACATTCTCTGACATAAATTGTAGCAATATTTGCTTAGATCAGTCTCCCAAGGCAAAAGAAATAAAAGCAAAAATAAACAAATGGGACCTAATCAAACTTATAAGCTTTGTACAGCAAAGGAAACCATAAAAGCAAAACAAAAAGACAACAGGCCGGGAGAAAATATTTGCAAACGCTGCAACCAACAAGGGGTTAATTTCCAAAATATTCAAACAGCTTATGTATGTCAATATCAAAAAACAAAACAAAACAAAACCCAAAGAACCCAATCAAAAAATGGGCAGAAGACCTAAATAGACATTTCTCCAAAGAAGACATACAGATGGCCAGCAGGCACATGAAAACATGCTCAACATCATTAATGATTAGAGAAATATAAATCGAAACTACAATGTGGTATTACTGTATTACCTCACACCAGTCAGAATGGCCATCATCAAAAAGCCTACAAATAATAAATGCTGGAAAGGATGTGGAGAAAAGGGAACCTTCCTACATTGCTGGTGGGAATGTAAATTGGTGCAGCCACTACAGAAAACAGTATGGAGGTTCCTTAAAAAACTATAAGTATAGTTATGATATGATCCAGCAATCTCACTCCTCAGCCTGTATCTGGAAAAGACAAAAACTCTAATTTGAAAAGATACATGCACCCCAATGTACACAGCGGCACTATTTACAATAGCCAAGACATGGAAGCAACCTAAATGTCCACCAACAGATGAACAGATAAAGAAGATGTGGTATACATATATATACAGTGGAATATTACTCAGCTATAAAAAAGAATGGAATTTTGCCATTTGCAGCAACATGGATGGACCTAAAGATTATCATACTAAGTTAAGTAAGTCAGACAGAGAAAGACATATAATATTATATGGTATCACTTTTATGTGGAATCTAAAAAAAATAATACAAATGAACTCATTCACAAAACAGAAACAGACTCACAGACATAGAAAACAAACTTATGGTTAGCAAAGTGGGGTGTGTGAAGAGATAAATTAGGAGTATGGGAGTATATATAAAACAGATAAAAAAACAAGGATTTACTGTATAGCACAAGGAACTATACTCAATTATCTTGTTAATAACCTATAATGGAAAAGAATCTGAAAAAGAATATATATGTATTTATGACTAAATCACTTTGCTATACACCTGAAACACAACATTGTAAATCAACTCTAGCTCAATTAAAGAATAAATAAAAAGCTTCTGCAAAGCCAAGAAAACCAATAACAAAATGAAAAGGCAACTTATACTGAATGGGAGAAAATATCTTCAAGTCATATATTTGATAAAGGGTTAATATGCAAAATATATTAAAAACTCATACAATAGCAAAAAAACAGCCAATTAAAAAATGGGGAGAGGGGATGTCCCTGGTGGTCCAGTGGTAAAGAATCTGCCTTATATTGCAGGAGACGCAGGTTTGATCCCTGGTCAGGGAGCTAAGATCCCACATGCCACGGGGCAACTAAGCCTGCATACCACAACTACTGAGCTCTCACGCCTCAATTAGAGAGCCTGCGTGCCAAACTACAGAGTCCATGCACTCTAGAGCACACACACCACAACTACAAAGCCCATGCGCCCAGGAGCCTGTGCACCACAAACAGAGAAGAAAAAACCCAAACGCTACAACTAGAGAAGCCCGTGCACTGCAACGAAAGATCCCTCATGCCTCAATGAAGGTCCCGTGTGCTGCAACTAAGACTGGACTCAGCCATAAATAAATAATTAATTAAGTAAGTCTTAAAACAAAACAAACAAAAAAAAAATGGGCAGAGGATCTGAAAAGACCTTTTTCCAAAAAAGACATACAAATGACCAACAGGTAAATGAAAAGATGTTTAACATCACTAATTGTTAGGGAAATGCAAATCAAAACCACAATGAGATAGCACCTCACACCTGTTAGAAAGGCTATCATCAAAAAGACAAGAGATAAAAAGTGTTGGTAAGGATGTAGACAATAGGGAACCCTTGTGCAGTTGTTGGTGGGAACGTAAACTGGTTCAGCCAGTATGAAAAATCATGTGGAGGTTACTCAAAAAATTAACAATAGAACATGTGGTCCAGCAAATCCACTTCTGAGTATTTATCTGAAGAAAATGAAAACAGTAACTCGAAGATATATATACCCCCATGCTCACTGCAGCATTATTTACAACAGCCAAGACAATGGAAACAACCTAAATGTCCATCAATGGATGAATGGAAAGGAAGATGTGGTATATATATACAATGGAATATTACTCGGTCATAAAAAAGAATGAAATATTGCCACTTTGATAACATGGGTAGACTCTGAGGGCATTATGCTAAGTGAATTAAGTCAGAGAAAGACAAATACTGTATAACCTCACTTGTATGTGGAATCTAGAAAAACAAGAAAACCCAAGTTCAGATACAGAGATAAGACTAGTGGTTTCCAGAGACAGGAAGTGAGGGGTGAGGGTGGGTGCAGTGAAATGGGTGAAGGGTGTCCAAAGGTAAAAACTTATAGTTATAAAATAAGTCATGGGGATGTCATGCACAGCATGGCAACTACAGCTAATGATATTGTATTGCACATTTGAGAGTGGCTAAGATAGTAGATCTTAAAAGTTCTCATCACAAGAAAAAAAATTCTGTAACTATACATTATGATGAATGTTCATTATATTTATTGCTGTGATCATTTTGCAATATATACAAATATCACCATGTTGTACACCTGAAACTAACATAATGTTTTATGTCAATTACACCTCAATAAAAGAAATAAATTTAAAGAAAAAAAAGGTCTTTGATGATTTTCAGTAGATCCACAATAGGTTGCCAGGGGATGCTAGAGATACATAAGGTCTTTGCTAACCTTCAGAAGGAATGTCACCAGCCATGATTTCCCACAAAACATCACTGGGTGCTATCCTCAAGTAAAAAACACTGGGCTGGTGGCGCAGTGGTTGGGAGTCCGCCTGCCGACGCAGGGGACAAGGGTTTGTGCCTTGGTCCGGGAAGATCCCACATGCCGCGGAGCAGCTGGGCCCGTGAGCCGTGGCCGCTGAGCCTGCGCGTCCGGAGCCTGTGCTCCGCAACGGGAGAGGCCACAACAGTGAGAAGCTCACGTACCGTAAAAAAAAAAAAACAAAAAAAAACACTGGGCTGAATGAAACACTGGTTTGATGAAGAATCTGAGTTACAGTGAGTACACAGGCAGGGGGAACAGGAATGCAAGGTATAAACAGGAAAAGGACGATGTGAGCTGATTACAGGGAACAATGGTCAAACTGTCTGGTATTTATGCAAAGCTACCGAAGAATATCTGATTTATAGTAAGACTAAATTTTGTGATTATAACACATTTACTAAACACTTAATGTGTGCTAGGCATTGATCTAGGCAATGGTGGACAAAAGACGGAAGGTCCCTGCCCTCATGATCCTTGTACTCAAACAACAGGTAAACAAACAATTATTTCAGGCAGTGAAGAGTACTATAAACCAGGACCATGTGTTTGCAGGTGATGAGAGCAAAGGGGAAAACTACTTTCAACAGGTGGTCAGGAAAGGCCTCCTTCAGGATGTAACTTCAGTACTGAGTCACCTGATGAGTCAGCCAGGCAAAGCTCTAGAAGAAGATGCTTTCAGGTTGAGTGAACAAGTAATATGCTGCCAGAGAAGGAAAGCAACACATGTGAGGGCAGAACAAAGGCCAGCGTGCTAGAAGCAGCACAGTAAGTAAAGGGAAGAATGGGGTAATAAGACAAGGTCAGAGAGGTAGGCAGGAGTCAGATGATGATGCAGGGCTGCATAGGAATTCAGATTTTAGTTTAAGTAAGAAATGTATATTAATAACCATAACCTTTATAATGCTAATGGTAGTACAAGTGATAACCATATTCTGTGCTTAATCAAACAAGTCCCAAACAGACCACACTGTACCAAAAAACGTGTATGTGTGTCCATGCTAACCTGAATGATAAAGTGGATCCTTAAGATCTAAGCAAAGATAGTGGCTGGTCACGTTAAGGCCAAACTACATTCTTTAAGAAACAATCTTACACTTGCATATGACTAATGTGCTACTTTACTCGCCTGAAGCAAAAAAAACCCCTAAGGAGTCATCTGCTTTCCTGGGTCCCATATACAGCTGCTCTGAAATAAAGTTTTGACAATTCGGATAATTCTATGGCTAACTTTTAACAATGAAAGATCACTTTGCCTTAAGCAAAGACGTGATGTATTCATTCTTCCCCTACATCTCCTTCCCTCACTTCCTTGAGGTTCTGACCAAGTGTCAGTTTTTCTAGAGAATGATTTTAAAAATACCAACCCGTGCTTCAGTGAAGAACAGTGTGTCCATCACCCCATAACAACATTCAAGTAAAATCAAGAAATGGGTGAACGGTTCCCTGGGCAAAAACTAAAAATGGGGGCTTCCCTGGTGACGCAGTGGTTGAGAGTCCACCTGCTGATGCAGGGGACGCGGGTTCGTGCCCCGGTCCGGGAGGATCCCACATGCTGCGGAGCGGCTGGGCCCGTGAGCCATGGCCGTTGAGCCTGCACGTCCGGAGCCTGTGCTCCGCAATGGGAGAGGCCACAGCAGTGAGAGGCCCGCGTACCGCAAAAAAAAAAAAGACCTAAAAATGGAGTCCCACAGATGAAAGCTACAACAAACACAATGAACTGTTAAATATGATGCTACCACATAAAAGACTACTTCAAAGATGAGCGCAAGATTCCACATCAAACCACAGTCATACCAGTGCTATAATCCTTTGACCTGAGTTAGTCTGGGGGACTGATACTTATTTGCCAACTATGGCAGCAATTCATGATCTTTTTTTTGGGTCAGAGACCTCCCTCTCTCCATAAAAATGAAAATAATACACACGAAGTATTATGTGTAAAGTAAGGAGTTCCGCCACTGTGGAGAACAGTATGGAGGTTCCTTAAAAAACTACAAATAGAACTACCATATGACCCAGCGATCCCACTACTGGGCATATACCCTGAGAAAACCATAATTCAAAGAGTCATGTACCACAATGTTCATTGCAGCTCTATTTACAAGAGCCTGGAGATGGAAACAACCTAAGTGTCCATCATCGGATGAATGGATAAAGAAGATGTGGCACATATATACAATGGAATATTACTCAGCCATAAAAAGAAACGAAATTGAGCTATTTGTAATGAGGTGGATAGACCTAGAGTCTGTCATACAGAGTGAAGTAAGTCAGAAAGAGAAAGACAAATACCGTATGCTAACACATATATATGGAATTTAAGGAAAAAAATGTCATGAAGAACCTAGGGATAAGACAGGAATAAAGACACACACCTACTAGAGAATGGACTTGAGGATATGCGGAGGGGGAAGGGTAAGCTGTGACAAAGCGAGAGAGAGGCATGGACATATATACCCTACCAAACGTAAGGTAGATAGCTAGTGGGAAGCAGCCGCATAGCACTGGGAGATCAGCTCGGTGCTTTGTGACCGCCTGGAGGGGTGGGATAGGGAGGGTGGGAGGGAGGGAGACGCAAGAGGGAAGAGATATGGGAACATATGTATATGTATAACTGATTCACTTTGTTATAAAGCAGAAACTAACACACCATTGTAAAGCAATTATACTCCAATAAAGATGTAAAAAAAAAAAATTAAGGAGTTCCAAGTCACCTGAAGAAATCTCTGATCTATGGTGTGACTATGCTGATGTGGGTATGTGGAATGACATCTGGTAAATCAGTATTACCACAGTATTCTAGAATAGGAGAAAAAGCATATAATCCTAGGGCTCTTACACTATAAGACACTGGGCTTTGCCCCTTATTATAGCTATATGAACCTTGGCCAAGTTACTTAACCCCTTCTAAGTTGCAGTTTCTCATTTTTTAAGATAAGGACAATACCTACAGCAGAGGATTCCTGTGATAACTGAAGCACTGTATAAAACACTTCACACTCTGACTAGCTCCAAGTACGTTCTCAAATGCTGTTATTCCTTAGCTCTTCCCCTTCAAGTCCTGTTTGACAGTGGTGTTTAGAGTATTCTGTAAAAGGTTACAGGAGAAGACAGAATTCTCCAGAGAACTGGGAGTATTAAATTTGACTTTTTCCCTCCACTTAATTTTGTCTATTCTCTCCAGCACAAACATCCGTATAAAAGAATCTGCTACTGGTTTAAAGGAGCAAATAGGATTAACAGGCTAAAGGGAAGAAACCTCAAATATACACAGACCACACTGGTGGTCTACGAGAACTGAAGAAACTGAATTCTGAATACCTTATATTTAAGTGATGGATTCTGTTTTCAACAGAGCCGTGAAAGCTGGGTCTTTTTTTTTTTTTTTTTTTGCGGTACGCGGGCCTCTCACCGTTGTGGAGCACAGGCTCAGCGGCCATGGCTCATGGGCCCAGCCGCTCCGCGGCATGTGAGATCTTCCCGGACCGGGGCACGAACCGATGTCCCCTGAATCGGCAGGCGGACTCTCAACCACTGCGCCACCAGGGAAGCCCTGGGTCTTTTAATTAAGTCACTAAACCATTATTAAGTTTTGATAGAGATGGCTCGCTTTTTCTGGACAAAGCACTTCAAGAGCACACACAAAAATCTGTTTTAAAAAGGAGTTTTGTGTGGAGGATAAGTGTAGCAGTCGGAATGGTGGAAAAAACAAAGTAAAATCCAGGAGGGCCATTAAGTCAAGACTCTTCATTGTCAGTGGGGCGGGTAGAAACTAAAAGGCAATGAGGTACATGTGGCAGGAACCAGCGGGGAGTCAAAACGCAAGCATCTTAAACATCATTTAGAAAAGACTCTCATAGCCTTGAACACAGCCCTGAAGAAGTACATTTTAATGCACAACTAAGACATATCTATATATGGATATGCTTGCCCTGACCTCATGTATCACACAGACATTTTCTATTCTACTCTATTCCACAGGGAAATAAAAATGCTGGTAGCTACTCACTAAACTGATTTCACAACTCACTTATGGATTGAAATCAGCGCTTAGAAAGACACTCAGCTAGGGTAAAAGTTAGGAACCTCGTGCCAAAAGTGTTTTCATAGCATTTAGCTGAAAGCAAAAAGGGAACTGAAAGGAAGAAAGCAATAAAGCACTTGTTTTTAAAAAGGTAGTAGTAATGCCATACCCAGGATAAGAGCCCTTGTGAGGATTTTGTCTGGACTGCCACAACTACTCATGAGCCTGGGGCAAGCCAATTTCTAGGTCTCCGTGAGTAGGGGGTTGGGTAGATGTTCTTGAAGGTCACAAATTTGAGAATTCTAAGATCCAGAAGCAAAATTCACTCTGGGAAAGAATGAAGTCTCAGAACACCACCCATCTGATATAAAACGGAACGCTGACAGTATCTAATGCATCAGCCAGGTGTTCAATTAGGCTAATTGAATTTTCTTGATTCTTGTGAGGCAAAGCACACCCTGAAGAGTTCTACAACCTACCTACCAGAATAGTTCATATCAGCACTTATTTTATAAATATCAGGCACAGACACTGCACACAGGGTCAAATGCAGAACTGGCCTAGGTTCCTCAGAGAGGGGCTGGATTTGTCCTCTAAGCTGAAAGACAAACAATCAAGGCTGGCGTGCTCTTAGCCAGCACCTGCTCGTCATTGGTTCATCCCATCCCTAACAGGCGTCCACATGTTTGTCTTGAGACATGAAGCAAACTCCTCAGCAGTAAGATCCAGACTAGAAGCTCTGTGTGGTGCGTGCATGTGTGTGGACCCAGGAGAGACTCGGGGGAAACAGGAAATAGAGTCCCGCAGCTCCATAAGCCTGCGCAAAGGGCCTGGCGCGGCAAAAAGCAAACCTACTCAGGGTCGAGGCAGCTAGTTAGAAATGGGGAACGAGGGCCAGAAACCAGGGAGTCAGCCCGGGAGATGGAGGGGCGGGGCAGAAACAGAAAGAAGAGTTACCATGCCGCCGAGCACTTCGTCCTGGTCGTCGGCGAGAAGCAGCACCACATTAGGCCTCCGAGAGCCCGCCGCCGCCCCGGAGACCCCCAGGCAGCCTCCCAGCAGCAGCAGCAGCAGCGGCGCTGAGCTGCAGTAGGGCAGGTGGCGAGGGCTGCCCCGCCGGGGCACACCCAGGGCCAGAGGCAGGAGCCGCATGGCGGACAGGGCTCCGGGGGGAACCCCGGGCGGAGGGGAAAGACGTGCAGAAGGCTAGAGAGCGAGAAAACCACGAGCAGCTGGAAAAAAAACACTGCACT
>NW_006772326.1:538291-538563 GCF_000442215.2 Lipotes vexillifer
CTGTGGTCGGGCGTTTTCTACCGGGCGCGATCACGTGAACCGGGAGCAGGAGGCGGAGCACGCATGCGGTCACGTGACGGGTGGAGGGGCGGGCTCCGGATCCAAAGGAAGAGGGGAGACAGCGGCAGGGAGGGAAACCCGGAAGTGGGCGGAAAGGGGGGAAAAGCCATAGGGGAGCAGGACCCGAGATTGCTCCCGACTCAGGCAGGGGTTGGGTTTTGGTAGGACCCGTTCCAGAGCGCTTTGTTCAGGGATTAAAATGGGGGGGGGGG
>NW_006772326.1:538727-549448 GCF_000442215.2 Lipotes vexillifer
TTCCCTACAACTCAGTTTAACTCCAAGCCTGGTTATGCTGTTCCTCAGCTGATATCGTGGTTTCAAACAAAGGATTTAGGGATATTCTGACAGCCTAATATTTCTTGATGAATTTTGGAATATTTACTGTAACATTAAATTGGTGAATTTTTTTAAAAATTTTTATTTATTTATTTTTGGCTGCGTTGGGTCTTCGTTGCTGCTCACTAGCTTTCTCTAATTTCAGCGACTGGGAGCTACTCTTCGTTGCGGTGCGCGGGCTTCTCATTGTGGTGGCTTCTCTTGTTGCGGAGCACGGGCTCTGGGAGTGCGGGCTTCAGTAATTGTAGCACGCAGGCTTAGTTGCTCCGCGGAATGTGGGATCTTCCTGGACCAGGGCATGAACCTGTGTCCCCTGCATTGGCAGGCGGATTGTTAAAAATTGGTGACTTTTTGAAAGACCTTTTAGATGATGTTGGAGGGTGTGCACATTGAACAAAAACCAAAACACTGCAGCATGGTCACCCAACCAAGTTATTAAGTAATGTTTAGGCATAAAAATTCCATGACACTAGGGCTCCAAATATTTCTGTGATAGCTCTAGAACAGCTCTACCCTGCCCCTCTGCCCAAGTCTAGGAAAACAGAAGTATCTCTGGCCTTGGAGGGTATTATGCTTAGTGAAATAAGTCAGACAGAGAAAGGTAAATACTGTATGATATCACTTCTATGTGGAGTCTAAAAAATAAAAGAAACTGGTGTATATAACAATAACAAAAGAAATATCCCTGGCAAGGTGAACCACCAAGCCTTATTCCCAACTGAGAACAACAGGCTGTACCTCCTGGTTCCTAACAAATAAGGTGTATTTTCTCTAAGCTGAACCCTCCAACTGGAAATCTTCAAATCTGTGAAAGCACTGTAGTATAAGGTAAAAATAATTATGGAAGTGCTTGGGAATGTCATACACACAACTCTCAGGCTTAGGCAGAAGGAAACATCCTTAGTTTTATTACTTTTTAAAAAGTAAGCTACAGAAGACAAGAGAATTTTTAAAAATTAAGTAGAATATATAAAATAGAAAATTGGTAAGGACCTACTGTATAGCACAGGGAACTCTTTTCAATACTCTTAATGACCTATATGGGAAAAGAATCTAAAAAAAGAGTGGATATATGTATTAAGGTATGTATAACTGATTCACTTTGCTGTACAGCAGAAACTAACACAACACTTCAAATCAACTATACTCCAATAAAAATTATAAGAAAAAAAAAGCACAGTGAAAAATAAGAATGAAGTAGATTTCTACTGCAAAAAACGATTGTGCTGGGAATCTGGTCAGAGCACTTCCCAGATGGCCAGTGTTCTATGTTACAGCTTCAGGCTAGGCTAATTTTGCACACTGAATACCCCCATATATTCAGATTTCAAGACTTCCAGTAGGACTTTCTGCACACAAAAATAATCTATTCCATCTGCACTGATGCTCCAGATTGTTAAATTTTCTCACTGTTTTTGTTTCAAAACTAGATTATAAATTATTTGGGGCCAGAGATTGTATAATTAGGTACCAACTTTGTTCCAGGTGCTAGGCTAGTGCTGAGGAGACACTCTCCCTCTTTCATGGGATTTGCAATCTAGTGGCGGAGAAATATACAACCTAACAATCGCAGAAGTGTATAATTACAAATAGGGAGACATACTATGAAGGAAAAGCAAAGAGTGTGATGAGCATTTAAGGGCGTAGGGGGCTGATCTAGTCTAAGATACCCTGAGGAAATAACCTTGAATGACAGTCTGAAGTTTAAAGGAGATAATTTGTTAATGGAATAAGTGGGTGGTAGAATGTCTCCTAGGCACAGAGTACAGCATGTGCAAAAGTCCTAAGGAGGTGCATTCAAATAACTAAAAGAAGCCACCATGGCTGCAGCTGAGAGAGAGAAGGAAGGGGATAAGTAGGCAGGGCCCAGACCCTGTTAAGGATTTTGGTCTTTATCCTAAGGCTAACGGGAAATCCCTGGAAGAGTAGAGGAGAAATATAATCATACATGAATTTTTATAAGATCCCTTTGGCTGTGGCACGGTGTACAGACTAGAAGAGGACAGGAATGGATAAAGGTAGATCAGTTAGGTGGAGAGATGATGATAACAGTGGCAAATCCAGATTTTGTGTGGCCTGAAGCTTATAAACGATTTTGGGGGCTCCTTAAGAAAAAGAATAGCAATTATAAATACAAAACTAGATACAAAAGTGTATATTTATTTAGACTGAGAAAAGAAATCACAATATTATAAACTATTAAAAGTTGAGAAATATTACAAATAATGCAAAATGTAAAAATAACAAAATATTTCTATTAATAAACTGTCAGGCATGCCTCTCCAAACTTTTTTCCCAAATTTTATGGCTATGTACTCTTTAATCAACTCTTCATATGACCATGGTTTGTAATATTTTCTATAGAGAGAATACAAAGATAATTTACTTTTTCTCTAGCATGGTTGATCAGTATTTGTTTTTTTATTATTAATAGCTCAGAAAAATTTTTTTCATCCTTGTAGTTCATTATTTGTGTGTGTGTGTGTGTGTGTGTGTGTGTGTGAAATTTCAGGAGTTCTATCAAATATTTTCATATGGGCATTTCAAATTATCTTGCACAGTTACTAATCTTAGATATTCCTTGAATTGAAGGCACTAATTTAGTCATCAGTGCACTCTTTGTAATCACATGAGTTTATATGAATTTCACTGATGTCAGTTTGAGGTCAAATCAGAAAGAAATTTAAATATTTTAAAATGAATTTGTATGATTCACTTCTCTTTACAAATTATCAAACGATTCAAGAGCCTATTTATTACTTTTATTTGCAATTTGTCTCTTCCTCTTAGTCTTCCCTTAGAGAGTACATGTGAAGGGAAACAAACAGTTGCCCCAGTTTTCTACCTGGAGGCACATCCTGAACCAGGGAGCCAGAAAAAAGGTCCCATGCAGAACAAAACTGAGTTGAAGAGAGAAAGATTACAGTTAAGGGGGGCTGAAGTAGCTGGAACTTTTGGGGCAATGTTCCAAAGAGGAGGAGGCTATGTAGGTGCAAAGCTTCATAAATCTGGGTAGATATCTTTGTGAGACATTGTTGAACACTAAGATGCACATGCGTAGGGTGAAGGCACCATAAGGTAACACAATGAATGACCAAGGATATATAATAATTCCCAGAGGAGCTGGAAATGTTTGAGATCCAACCAGCCAGAAGGGAAAGTCTCTCTTGATCACAAGGAGCATTCAGTAGAGAACCCAGAAAGGTTATACTTTTGTAGTAGAGCTAAACTATCATGCGTGAAAAGTACTGTATGCCTACAATGACAAAGTTTAAATACAAGTCTCAAAGTGTCAAGCTGATCTGCTAGAAACTTAACTGCCAAAATAAGGCCTCATACTCTTTAAGGGAAGACTACAAAATCTAGATACTCGACAACATGAAATTTACAACGGCCTGGATCCAATTAAAAAAAAATTACTGGGCTTCCCTGGTGGCGCAGTGGTTGAGAATCCGCCTGCCAATGCAGGGGACACGGGTTCGAGCCCTGCTGGGAAGATCCCACATGCTGCGGAGCAACAGCCCGTGCGCCGCAACTACGGAAGCCCATGAGCCTAGAGCCCATGCTCCGCAACAAGAGAAGCCACCGTAATGAGTAGCCTGTGCACCACAACAAAGAGCCCCCGCTCTCTGCAACTAGAGAAATCCCGTGTGCAGCAACAAAGACTCAATGCAGCCAAAAATAAAATAAATAAATAAATAAATAAATAAATTTATTTAAAAAAAAATCACTACACAGGCCCCCAAACAGGAAAATGTGACCCATAACCAAAAGAAAAACTAGGCAGTAAAAACAGATAATAAATGATGAGATGAAGGAATTAGCAGATCAGTGTGTTAAAACACCCATTATAACCATATGTCGTAATAGAGTTTAAACAGATCTGGACATCCTGCAGAACATCATGTCCATCCATTACATTGATGACATCATGCTGATCAGGCAGGATGAATGAGAGGCATCTAACATGCTGGAATCTTTCATATGACACGTGCTCCAGAGGGTAGGAGAGAGACCCTATAAAAATTCAGGGACTTGGCACTTCAGTAGAGGATCTTAGGGGTCCAGTGTTATGTCAGGACATTGCCTCCAAAGTAAAAACAAATTGCTGCTTCTTGCATTTCTTATTGCAGAAAGCGAGGCACAGTGCTTGGTAGACCTTTCGGTATTCATAAGCAACCCATTCTACCTAGGAGTACTGCTCCAGCCCATATACTGAGTGACAGGAAAGGATACCAGATTTGAGTGGAGCCTGGAGCAGAAAAACACTCTGTAGCAGACAGGCCTGGTTACATAATCTGTAGGGCCCTGCGTGAAATAAAAATGTGGGGCCCTTTGTTAAAAAGGCAGGAAAAAAGTGCCACTGAAAGTGGTAAAATATAAAGTTTTTCATTAAAAAATATTGAATTACTTACAAAATGCAATGGGTGTTATAGTGATACATAAATAACACTGTAATCTTACAAACTGCAGAGAAACTTTTGGTGTTATAATTTATATAATACAATAAATAATGATTATTAATGTGTTCATTGATTATATAATTTTTCTGGCTTGCTTTCCTATAAATTCATTTTGTAGGCCTACAAATTCACAATTTCCTACAAATTCATTTCAAAATCAAAATGTGTATTTTTAGCAACTTCATTTTCAATTGATGTAACTAAAAGTGATCTCGTGACTCTCAGCAAATGCCTGATTGCAAATAATTTTTGATAATTTTTAATTTTGAGGAGGATCTTCTGATATAACTGTTACTGGAGCTGTTAAGAGTATTTTATAGGGTGTATAACAGTGGGATAAACTTTTGACAGATTATTTCAAAATACAAATTTTAGCACAGGTAGAGCTGATGATTGTGGAACAATTTTTCTAAAAACATTTAAATCTCTCTACAGATCAGTTTTATTTAGATATGAATTTAATTTCAATGTAAATCATAAATTATTATAATTTTGCAATTGTAAAATTGTAACTAGTATAATAGTTACATTGTAATATTTCCTCCCACATTTCCTGTAACTTGTGAAGGACCTACAAGAAACCTCAGATGGCTTCAAGTTTTTATATAATTCGGAGTGCCTATTTTTGCATTCTAACACTGCATCTTCAATTATAAGAAAAAGCTAAAATTTTAAGTTGTTTTCATCATTAATAATTGGTTCATCTGGAGCTACATTTAAAAATAGTGTTCTTTTCCATCAAATGCACTGATCTTTAATTTCTTTCTAAGACTGGAAATTTGATTTGCCGCATTGCAGAAGTTTTCAAAACCAGAGACTCTAAACTCAGTGAAGAATTCTAATAATTTTCTGATACGCTTTATTTCAATATCCATATGTGTGCTTATATTTTATAATAATTTACTGACAAAATGTAATGCCTGAAAACTGGCAGTTCCTGTCCCAGATCTCAAAGATTTGTACAAACATCACAAAGATGGCATTCAGGAAACAGATGGGCAAGCTGGATCCCCACAGCAGGTCTCAGCACCAGTTTTAAGTAGAAAACCTTTCTTTCTTACTGCTGTTGGCCACCACTGCTGCTTTTCCACTATTCTCTCTACAGTTGCTGCCACCAACCTGGGTTCTGGTCTCTGTTTGCCCACCTGGGGGCCCTGAGGCTCCCTGGACTGCCTGGAGGTATGCACATGTGACAATTTCTTAGTGCCTGGCTGCTGCCTGCTCTACCCCCCAATCCTGGCTCATCTCTACTGCTCCTGCACACCTTCCATTGTCCCACTGGACTTCACTTACAAAACACAAGTTCAAAGAAAATACTGTTAATAATTTCAAGATGATGACAACAAAGCATTTAGCCAAGTGTGGGGACATTCTGAAAGTGCAGCTCTGTACAAGTGCAGAGGTCACATCTTGAAGTCCATCCTGGTGGCAGGTCCAACCTGTGATGCAGGTAGCCCTTCTGCTTGGGGCATACCTGCAAGCAGACCCTATGGCATTCCAGATGTCAGTGGTGGGAACAGATGCAATGTGAAACACACTCCAATAGGAAAAAAATCACAATACAGACCCCTGTGGTTTTGGAGCAAGGTCATGATACCTATTGCAGGAATCACGCATCTTTTGAAAAACAGCTCCTAATGTACTGAGCCCTGAGAGAGATGGGACTCTTGACCATGAGGTACTAAATGATGATGCTACCTGAATTATCCATCACCAGTTGGATTCCCAAGTCATAAAGTTGGTCAGGATCAGCAGTAGTTCTATAGAAGATGAAACGGTACACCTGGAGCCAAGCATGAACAAGACCAGAGGGCACAAGCAAGTGTATGAAGAGATAGCCCAGACTCCCATATCACTCATCATGGTTGCCCCTTACTCCTATCTCAGCTCACACCTGGGGGACTATAGACCAGCTGAAAGAGGAGGAGAAAGTCTGAGCTTTGTTTAAGGATAGAACAGCTTGATGGTTGCATTACAGCCTCACTCGGCTTGGCCTTGAATGACAGTGGTGAGAGAAAACCATCTTAATGGGCAGAGCTTTGAGTGATGCACCTGACCATCCAGTTTGTGTAGAAAGAAGTGACCTGAGATTAGAATATATATGGACTCACTGGCAGTGGTGAATGGCCTCTGCTGGCTGGTCATGACCCTGGAAGGAAAATGACTGGGAGATTGGAGGTGGGGAGTTCTGGTGTGGAGGCACAGGGAGAGACATGTAGGAATAGGCACAAAGTGTGAAGATCTTAGTATGATGTGTATACATCCACCAGAAAGCATTCACATGGAAGAGGCACTAAACAATGAATTAGACAAAGCAGTGGAGGCCATTGATGTTAGTCTGCCCTTCTCAGTGGCTACCTAAGACACCTCACTTACTCTCAAAGAATGTCACTTGAATATGGGTGAGAGATCAGAAGTTCAGTTCCCAGCTGATATGCATTGAGCAATCACAACTACGTTTTCTACTCTTGCAAAGGAAAGGTTATATAATCTGTCACTTTGAAATATAGTATAATAATTAATTATTAAGCAGTAGTGAAATGAGATCTCCAAAGTTCCTCTAAGCACTCAAATTTTATGACTTAAATGTCATTCAACATTAATAGCTCTTATTTATTGACTGTCTACTATGGATTACTATGTGTTTCCCAAGGTCTAAGGTTTGGTGGCTTTTTAAAGTATGAAAATCCCCTTTTTACCTCTTATCCCAACTTTTGGGAATGAAAAATATGATTCTTCATGTATAGTTATTAAGTTGAAAATAGAGATTGTATTGCATTCCAAGGATATACATAAATTGTAACCAGCAATTAATTTTGAGAGTGAGCTTCTATGAGGAGAAGCTGAAACCCAGCAACGACCTTGTGTATTTCTCCTGTGACTCGAGAATGTGTAATCTCTGAAGGATTAGAGTAAAAGGTTAACTGCTAGATTTTACAAATCAGCCATTCCAATAGTCATAACTTTCATCAGAGCAATTTCGTCTTTATGTGTGTTTGCACACGCTGAAAACAATTATCAATAATGTTGAGTCTTAAGGTAGTTTTATTTTTTATGTTTTTAAATAGAATATCATTTATTAAATGGAATAGTAGGGAAAATACTCATAATAAAATGTTGAGCAAGAAAACAATATTCAAAATCCGTCTTATATAGGTTAAGGTACTTTTAAATGACAGGTGACAGAAGGTTATTGGCAAGACCCTGATACAGGTTTAGAAATAATTGAAATGTTCATGATCTGTATCTTGTACACAGATTTATATAAATTATATTGTATAGATTATAGTAAATTGTACTAAACTTAGAGATAGATGCTTCTTAGCTCCTTGTAAATATAATGCAATATTGGACCTTATATCTGATACAAATAATTAATATAATTATTTAAATATTAAAACTAAAGTTCCAAACAAAGTAAAATGCTGATTATTATTAGTAGCATAGTTAACCATAGTAAATTTACTTTAAGCTATTAATTAGTCGTGATCAGTTTGAAATCATATTCTGTCAGGCCAATGGTTCTCTCTCATATCCAATTAGTTGGCTTCAGACCTTTAGGGAACTCATTGGGGACCATCCCATCACCGGGGAGCAGTAATGTAGGGTACAAAAATGGGCTGCCCTTTGCCAACACCTCTTCTAGGACTCTGTTTAATGGAACTCACTTTTCTTAGGAAAGTAGGTAATTGGTTGATCTTTTCTCTAGTTTTCATATTATTCATTCAGTTAATTAATTCAACAAATATTTATTGAGTACATAAAATGTGCTAGCATCTGTTCTAGGTGGTGGGCATACATCAGTGAACAAAGGAGACAAAAATTCCTGCCTTCAGGAGTTTATATTTTAGTGGCAGAAGACAGAGAATAAAATAAATCCATAGATGGCATAATATGTTGGAAGGTGGTGAGTGTTACAGAAGAAAAGAGAACAAGGAGGGGGAAGAAGGGAATACTGGGGATTAGGGAGCTGCAATTTTAAATATGGCGGTTAAGAAGGATCCACTGAGAAGATGACATTTTATTTTATTTTTTAAAAATTTATTTATTTATTGGCTGAGTTGGGTCTTTGTTGCTGCGCGCAGGCTTTCTCTAGTTGCAGCAAGGGGGGCTACTCTTCACTGCGGTGCATGAGCTTCTCATTGCAGTGGCTTCTCTTGTAGAGCACGGGCTCAGTGGTTGTGGCGCACAGCCTTAGTTGCTCCGCGGCATGTGGGATCTTCCCAGACCAGGACTCGAACCCATATCCCCTGCATTGGCAGACGGATTCTTAACCACTGCACCACCAGGGAAGCCCTGAAGATGACATTTAAACAGAGACCTCAGCTGGTGAGAGAAGAGTCACGTGGATATCTGGGCCAAGATCATTCCAACAAGGGCAAAGGACTTTGAATCTGCTTTCCTTGTTAGTTTTTATTTTGCCCATTTTCTGTCCTCAGGTGAGTTGGTAATGATGGGTAACAGGAGATGATTTTGGAGTTTGATTAATTTAGAAATGTTGACTGTCAATGACCTACTGTTTTTCCTGGCCTCTTTC
The DNA here is from genome assembly GCF_000442215.2 of Lipotes vexillifer. Lineage (NCBI taxonomy): Eukaryota > Metazoa > Chordata > Mammalia > Artiodactyla > Lipotidae > Lipotes > Lipotes vexillifer. The sequence goes on from NW_006772326.1 coordinate 547,809, forward strand.
ACCATCCATTTCAGCTCACTTTGAGTTTCTTTATAGGTCCTGATAGTGATACTCGAGATGTGAATTGTGCTGAAGACTAGTAGTTATCACATCTCTTACTGGAGATAGAGAGAAAGAGCTGGGAAGTCAACTAAGAAAAGAGATCCAATTTCAGCGTTTCCCTTTGTTTAAGTCCTGCTTGTTGCAAAGTTTGACATCTGAAGGAAGGATTTCAGGACTGTATTCAATGCTGGAGACAACAGAAAAAAAAAACCAAACCTCTAAAAACAAAACAACAATAAAATAACAAATAATTCTATTCCTTCTACTGCATACATTTTAAAGTTAAATGGATACAGTAGTAGTTAACACAGTTACAAAACCATAAAATACTATTTCTAGTATAATTTTAAATTCTGGATACATAAAGGAAAAGTTATAAAACTTCTGCTTCCCTTATAGTAACTCCAGTTTCTAAAAGGGTCCTATTGGTCTCACTCTACGTTTACATGTATTTTGGTGGTGATGCCAAGGGACACCAGGTTTCTACAGGCTCTATTATGAAAGTGCCTTGAAAAGTAAAAAGTGTGTTGAACAAACAAAATACCACCATTGTTCACTAGGTGCTTTGCTGTTCCTTTAAAAAATATGGCAAATATTTAATAGCATTAGGAGATAGACAAATATATACACATCTGTACTGAAAGCCAGACACTTTAAGCTTTAAAGAAAGTTCACTTTATTCTTTGTGAATTGGCAGTTATTCAGCCTCTCTGTGCTTCAGCCCCCTCATCTGAAAAGTGAGGAAAAAATAGCACTTACCTTTGTAACTATATGGTGACATATGTGAGCTAGACATATTGTGGTGATCATTTTGCAACATATACAAATATCGAATCATTATGTTGTACTCCTGAGACTAATATAATGTTATAGGTCAATTATGCCTCAATAAAAAAATAGTGCTTACTGCTTTATAGGGTTAAAGTGAGAATTAAATGAGATAATTCATGCAAAGAACTCAGAACAGTGCCTGGCACACAAAAAGTGCTCAAAAACATTGACAATTATTACTAAATTCACAAAAATATCTACACTGGAGGGGCACCCAGTTCTTCCATTGAGGTGCAGGGTAAAGTTACATCTCTTAGGATATCAGGTAAACTTTTGATTTTACTGATAGAATCAGCTGCATCAATTTATTAGTTTTGCCTTCTCATGACACGTATTAAATCCTCATTCTCTGTTAGGTCTTGGGCCAGGGTATTAGTTGATTTTAATCCAGTACTTGATCTTTCACCGAAGGAAAAAAGTTCACAGCGTTATTAAATCTCAAGTATATGCCAGGTCTTCAGAAAAGTTATTGTCAGAAACTAAACTAAGAAAGCCTTTAAAGGCGCCCAGATCAGGTGGGAAGGTGAGAAGGGCTGGGCATTGTGCCCGGAGTAGGTGAAGGAGGGAGCTCCCGGCCTCGGCCTATTGATGGGCGCTTAGAACCGGCACTGTTTCGAGCCGGTGGCTGAATAGGATGCTAGAGCTGCCCTCTTTTTGAGTCAACCACGTTCATAAAAGTGAAGGTGGCAGCAGCCAGAGCGCCCTTCCCCCTCCGGGCTAAAGCCTTCATCCTGATTCGTTCTGCCCACATCCTGCTCCTGGACGCT
>NW_006772326.1:549458-551363 GCF_000442215.2 Lipotes vexillifer
GCGTAGGCTGGCCTCACCTGCTGCAGGTGTCCCCACTTATCGAGCAGCGTAGCCGCCGCCCTATCCTCCCCGCCCGGGGCCGAAGGGCGGCGGCGCGCGTACAGACCCGGGAGGAGGTCGGGCGCTTGGGGTATCCGGAGGCCGCTGGCGCTGCGCCCGGCCCAGGACACCCCCGGTGGGGCCGAGGCCGCGCCTCCTCCCGGAACTGGCCGGCGCGGCGTGGCGCCGCGGGAGAAACTGCGGGAGGAGCGTCGGGAGCCATGGAGGTCCTGCCCGCCGGCGGGAGCCGGACAGGGCTCCCGCGGCCTGAGGTGAGGCTGGAGGACGCGGGCCCCAGAGCGCCCCTGGTTGTAAACCTGCGAGGGGCACCCCCGGCGGAGCGAGCGCGGGGCTCCCAGGACTCCTGGGAAGGCAAGGAGGACCCGGAGCCCGGCGAGCCTCGGGGCAGCTGCACGGCGTCCCTGGTGAGCGGGTTGCTCACCGAGCTGTACAGCTGCACGGAGGAGGAGGAGGCGGCCGGCGGGGGCCGCGGGCTCGGGGGCCGCCAGCGGCGCCGAGACAGCCTCGACAGCTCCACGGAGGCCTCGGGCTCCGACGTGTTCGTGGGCGGCTGCGGCGGCGCCGGCGACTCCCGTGTGCTACAGGAGCTGCAGGAGCGGCCGAGCCAGCGGCACCAGATGCAGTACCTGTGGCAGAAAGGTGAGGGCCGGGGGAGGGGGTTCCCGGGAGCTTCCCAGAGCCGGCGCGCGCCCCCGCTGGGACAGTCCGCGCTCTCCGGCTCACCAGCGCGCACCTGTGCTGATGGGCCTTGCGCCCAGGTGTTAAGTTTGGGACTTCTCCTTTGACCTGGCGCGGCTGGCCACAGTATCACGGCTTCATGACTAAGTTCTTATTGTACCCCCATCTCTTCTCGAGTTGTCGAGTGAAGCATCAGTTATCGGAATGGTACCAACGGGCCTCCCCCCTCCCCCCGTCCCCCATCCTCCTTGTGTTTGTGGAGGCCCAAGGGGAGAGGCAGTCCAGGTTCTAATTTCACCAGAACAGCTGTTAAGACAGGTTTGGAGTTTCCGATTTGTCTATCTGAAGTTATCTAGAGGGCCCTGGGAGAGAATAGAGGCGACTCTTGGGGCTGGTTTAAAAAAAAAATCTACTTTTTAAAATTTTATTTTACATCCACCTTCCTTGGCCACACCACTGGGAGAGTGTTTAACTAGTGAGGCAGAATAATTCAGTAATGCAGTTTCTAAGCAGAACGTGTGAAATCCATTTCTCAGAACGTCTGGTTTCAAGAAGCTCACTAGGTGGATTTTTTGGTGGAGGATTAGTGGAGGGCCCTAGGGTGTTGTCATTATCACAGCATTTAACTGCCAGTACTTTCAGTTGGAGAGGTCGATCCCAAAATGGCCTTGGCTTTGCGGGGAGAGGCTAATTTGGTTTCTTTTGTTATCAGACTCTGATGCTCTGTCCTAATTGAGTTTTTTTTTTCCTCAACTGTTCATAATAGATTTCCTTTCAGGCACTGACACAGTTATTACAGTTGTCTTTTTGTATAGATATATCAAGACCTCAATTTACAAAATGAAGTCAGGTGTGGAAAAACATGCTAAGCCACCGTAACATTTCTTGAGTTAATGTCCTTGTGCTAAATTACCAGGAAAGGGAGGAACAAGAATACTATGGATGGGTCTCCTGTCTCCTATTTGTAAAGTCAGTCCAGCTGGTGCTGGGATGGGGTGGGGTCGGGGGGTGGAACCTAACTAGAAAAGGAATAAATTTCCCTGCTTTCTGAAATCTGTGTAAACAGCTTTCAGCTTCCTCTTTTGGCTTCCTGGTGAGGATTTTTTTCCCAGCTGATTGTTACAAATGGCTTCCACCTTCCTGCCCGCCGCCGCCGCCGCCCCCCCC
>NW_006772326.1:551373-558924 GCF_000442215.2 Lipotes vexillifer
CGCCCTGGGACTTTAGCTGGGGTTGTGCTGTTTAATTTTATACAATTATTTGGCTGTTCTCAGAGTGTTTATGCCAAGAGTTCTGCAGGGCAGTAGTTCTTTCAGAATCCAACAGAATCAATTTTGAAGACTTATGATTTGGCTTTCTGTTTTTTACAAGGTTACTTACTTTTCATTACGGAGAGGATTTTGTGGATTAGTGATTTCCTTTTGGAAGAGGAAATTTGGCAAGCTAAGGTTTAAGGAAGACATCACAGTACAGCTTTGGAAATACAGATTTCAAATAAGTGACCACTCTACTAATCATTCATAAGACCTGTAAGGGTCAGTTTTGCCCAAGTCTCAGTCTTTCTGCATGGTTAGCTATCTGCTAATCCCTTCTTTCCTTGTAGTCGACCCTATTAGGATGTACATGATGCCATATTATGATAGTCCTACACATGCAAACACACACATATATCCCTTTTCCTTCATCGATAAACATCATTAGAGTACTAAGAATAAGGAATCAGGTAATGGAAACAGCTGTCTACTTAAATAATTTTACAGCTTATTAGGTTATTTGATTTTTTTCAGGGTCAAAAAAATATCCCTCCTAACATAATATGTAATTAAGACTCTATAATGTAGATAACCTGTGTAAATTCGCTCTTCCCTCTGATAGGGATTTTGTTGTAGCACCTATTTAGATATTTAGCATGCGTGAGTTGTTTATTTATGTGAGGCACCAAAATGGTTTCTCAGGAAATCTAGGCACTCTTTTCACTGTTGTCATTAAGGGCGTGAACTTTGGAGTTAGAAAGCTTGAGTTAATATCCTGCCACTGTTCCTTACTAGCTGTGTGACCTTGGGCAAGCTCTTTAACCTCTCATTTTCCTCACCTACAAATAGGCATAATAATACTACTACTTCATAGGCAGAGAAAAAAAATATTATGTCACTTATATGTGGAATCTAAAAAATAATACAAATAAATTTATTTACAAAATAGCAACAGACATACGCAGAAAACAAACTGATTGTTACCAAAGGGGAAAGGGGGTGGGGAGGGATAAATTAAGAGTATGGGATTAACAGATATGCACTACTATATATAAAATAGATAAACAGCAAGGATTTACTCTATAGCACAGGGAACTATATTCAGTATCTTGTAATAACCTATAATGGAAAAGAATCTAAAAATATATATAACTGCACCATTTTGCTGTATACCTGAAACTAATACAATATTGTATTACAATACAATACAATATTACAATTACAATACAATATTGTAAATCAGCTATACTTTAGTAAAAGAAAATGCTATGACTTCATAGGGCTGTAGTGAGAGTTATGTAAGTTAATGGGTGTGACGTGCTCAATAAATGTTAGATATTGTTTTTATTATTATATACACTGGAAATTGTTCAGTTTGTCAGTTGATGATCTCCTTTTTCCTCATTTATTGAACACTGTGTTAGGAGCTATGGCTGATGCTGTGGGATGTAATAAAGATAAAGGAGACCTTATTTCTGTCTTCCAGATATTTATATACCAGCAGATGTTGCTGTAAAAGACATTTTCAAGTTCAGCTCTGAAGATTTTTCCTACATTGGACAGTACATATTATTCAGAAAATCATAGAGCTCTAGTTATCTGAAGAGTCACCAAAAATGACTCTTTTGTGGAAGGAAAGTGTAATTTGAATATAAGATGATGATAACCCTATCCCTTTTGTTTCTGTTAATAGAGGGAAAAACTTTAAACATTCGAATTTGCTCTATTTGAAGGAATCTGGGATTAAAGAGGCTCTGGTGTCTTCTTGTTGCTGGATTCCACATTTAATCATCCTCAGAACCTAAATGTTTTCAATTAACCTAAGTGTGTTCTTACTTCTCATTATATCTCACCGCATTTGAACTCAAGGTGAGAGAAATAGCTGGCTGTTGTTTTCTTAACAGTAATTCCTTATTCTTACTTTAGTGCTCTTTATATTAATGTTTTTCAGAATAATCTTGTAGAATTTAAGACTTGGAGCACTGCCTTGCCTGAGGTCACACAGATAAGTGGATTGATCCAAAGGCAATTCTTTTTAACTCAAGGTCAAATGCATTTTCCATAATGAGGTCAATCCAGTATGACGGCTGTTAAAGCAACCCTCACCCACTTCTCTGACACAGACCCCTGACAGTTCACTTCCTGTGATCTCTGGAATGTTTTTCTTTTGCACACTTCTTTTGTTCTCTTCTGATCCTCTCAAGTTTCTCCAAATCCCTTTCAAAATGAGTAGATCCAAACCCCACACAGGACCTCTAATGAGGGCGTAGCCTGTGCCACGCCAAGTGGAAGGCTTTGCCTGCCTGGCAGGTCACAGTATGGTGACTAATGAAGTATGACATTAGTCATACTAATATGCAGTATGACAAACGAAACTCCCCAATTGTAATGATGATTCATATAAATGTTGTGGTCACTTCTGATTCCCAAGTCTTTTTTCATTTGTAGAAAAACTGCTGTTGAGAATATTAGTTTTATAGATGCGAGCTGTCTTTTACTTATCTGTTTGAAGGACATATTTTCTACCATATTTGAAAATGAAATGTTGTACTCAATATCAAGCTATGGGAAGACTGTATATTTAAAACAAAACCATTATCACTACATTTACCTATATTAGAAAATGGTAATATTACTTACTTTGATCATTTACAAAAGTGAGTGCTTTTAAAAAACATTTGTTATCAGGCCTCCCTGGTGGCGCAGTGGTTGAGAGTCTGCCTGCCGACGCAGGGGATACGGGTTCGTGCCCCGGTCCGGGAGGATCCCACGTGCCGCGGAGCCGCTGGGCCCGGGAGCCATGGGCGCTGAGCTTGCGCGTCCGGCAACGGGAGAGGCCACGACAGTGAGGGGCCCACATATCGCAAAAAAAAACAAAAAAAAAACAAACAAAAAAACATTTGTTATCAGCTGTTAGATTTATCATTGATTTAACAGACTAAAGATTCTTTTTCTGTAAGCTTACCATCTGAGCACTTTAATGATAGAAAAAATACATGCCAATTTTAAGGCAATGAAACAAATTTTGAAACCAGAGCTGGATATCATAAGAGTCTTTGCTTACATGTTACAAGTAGCCTCAAGAATAAAATTATCTTACAGTCTTTGCATGGACAGGGCAAGAAATATTAATAGATGGGTGACTTATTTCATCAGAATCTTTTAGCTGAATGTTTACATGTAATCCTGGGTGAGAATCCAGGATTACTTGGTTTAAATGGTATCACATTGGAATTTGTATTCCTCTCAGGGTATTTATTGTTCTATTTTCCTTTTTCTTTACTGATAGACACAAATGAACTGAAGATGATCCTTCGAGAGCTGAGGTACAGGATTGGCATTCAATCGGCGAAATTACTTCGGCAGCTGAAGCAGAAAGATAGGCTTGTGCACAAAGTACAGAGGAACTGCGATGTTGTGACGGCGTGCCTGCAGGCTGTGTCTCAGAAGAGAAGTAAGTGCTGGATTGGGGTAAGCCCTTTTGCCACGTGGGACCGGAATGTTAGTGAAGCCATGTCAGTAGTCATTATGCTTTTGAATATATGTACTGAGAAGTTTTAAATGGAAGTCTATACCTTCAGAACTAAGAACGATGAACAACTCAGACAGCTTCCTATATTTTTCAGTTAAAATGTATATTACGTGTCTGATGTTACAAAGTAGTTAGTTTTATTATTATAGATTTGAGGTAGCACTTCACTTTGACAATGGTTATTTCTGCCTGATGCTACATAATGACTAAAATCTTTATTTTTAAAACAGCAGCAAAGAGACACAACCTAAAAGGCATGTCTCTACTTTCTTATGCTGTGTTGCTCTAATAAGTGAATTAAACAATTGATTTAAAAGAAGGAGACTCTTGGAACAGGATCTTACAACTTGCTCTGAAATCCAAAAAGGACAGAATAGTTTAACAAATTAAACCTGTCTCGTGGGTAATCCATTCATAAGTAAGAGATGCATGGTTTATTAACTGAGTTAAAAACAAAATATTAACTTACTAATCCATGTTAGATACTGGATATAAAAGCTTGTGAATTGATTTTTTAATTCTCCATGCAAGAGTTTTATGTTTTATTTTGCTAATGTTTCCCTATTTTTTTTTTTATTTTTTATTAACATGCAGCGTGGCAGAACAGTATGTTCAGGTATGGTAAACAGAGGCACGATAATGTGTTTTGACAGAATGCCCATGGCAGCTTTTTAGGTGCATGTGGAAGTTGCTTTTTCTTTTTCCTTTACCCTGTCACATTTTGTATGTAAAGTGACACTTACTTGAGTTTTTTTTTTTAATTCCAAATGAAGATGTGTCTGTTTTTATAAAACAATTTTTAGGGCTTGATTAGCTTCAGATAATAAAATTAATGACTTAAATTCCATTCTTATGTTTGTTATTAAAAGAAAATACTGTTTTCTTCCTCTCCTTTTATTATATCACTGTTATCCCCAAATTATTATTATGCTGTTTACTGAGGAAGGTTTCAACCTAATGTGTATTAAATGGAATACTTCTTTATTGTTATAATGATGTAATAGTCCATACAAGAAGCAGGAATATAATTGAGTAGACTGGTTTTGAATAGGGTTTTCCGCAGAGCCAGACACTTGTCTGAAATAGGTAGAGAAGGAGGGTAGAGATACATAGACATACGTGTACATATATAGATATACATGTATGTCATATAGTACATGTATATCTATATATGTGTATGTATACAAAAAGTTGTCATGTGTTATAAGTATTTGATATTTTTCCATGGATTCTGGTTGATTCACTAGTGTCCAGTAAAAATGGTATTTTCCTTTTTTATTTTGAAATGTTTTGATTTTTCTCTTCTCAACTGTGTTTTCATCTTCCCGTTATTATTGTTTGTACCAGAAGTTAAAAGCACAAAGTGGTAAATGCATGGATTTGGATGTGTGGGAAAGTATAAGGGGGGGCATTGGAGCCAGTGTCAGGAGACAGGAATGTCAGGCTAGCACAGGATCACAGGCTGGTAAGTACCAGAGACTGATAATCATTTAGAATTTCACTTTGCTTGACTGATGAAAGGACTGGCTTTTATGTCTTTTTAGAAAAATGTGTCCACATGCCCCCAATTTAATTTGTGGATTTGTGGGTGCAGCATTCCTATGTATTTTAGATTTTTGTCTCTTTATTTCAGTTCTCACCTGGGTAATAAGACTCTATTAAATGGAACAGAATTTTTTGTTGTTGTTGAATTAAGAAATAACAGTGTATTAGAATTATCATTCTCATCATATGATAAAGTATTATGATGTAGACATTGTTAGAAATTTGACTAAATGGTTATTTATCCATTTGAGAACTCCAGAGGTTAGATTTAAAAAAAAATTAATTAATTAATTTTTGGCTGCATTGGGTCTTCGTTGTTGCGCGCGGGCTTTCTCTAGTTGTGGCGAGCTGGGGCTACTCTTCGATGCGGTGCACGGGCTTCTCATTTTCATGGCTTCTGTTGTTGCAGAGCACGGGCTCTAGGCACGTGGGCTTCAGTAGTTGTGGCACATGGGCTCAGTAGTTGTGGCTCGCGGGCTCTAGCACGCAGGCTTAGTAGTTGTGGCGCACGGGCTTAGTTGCTCCACGGCATGTGAGACCTTCCCGGACCAGGTCTCGAACCCGTGTCCCCTGCATTGGCAGACAGATTCTTAACCACTGCACCACCAGAGAAGCCCCAGAGGTTAGATGTTTAGTGACTAAATGCCTGATTCCAGTACTTACCCATTTGTCCTCTTTCCTCAAAGTCAACTAATAACAAATATGTTTAATTAGATTAGTCACTGAACTTTCAGTTTAGTAGTGACTGTCAGTGGTGCATTGCAATACAGCATACATGTTGAATTGTTTGCATTTAATGTGCAAAAGTCAGATAACCCCTATTTTCCCCTCCATATGGATTCAGTGCTTATGATTCTTTCTATAAGTGACTTTTCCCCTTTTATAACATGCTGTAGAATTAAACAATTTTTTTTTACATATACATGAAATATTTTTATTGTTAGTTTTACAAAAACAGGGTCATATTATAGAATTAAACAATTTTAATCTTTTATTAAAATGGATTATTTCCTGTTGATACACTGAAGGGGATATATTAATTTTGAAATAAGAATCATAAGTGGATGACGGTTCAGAAAGTGTGGATTATGAACCAAAATGACTAGATCATTTTTATTTCTAACACAGGTGATGTAACTGCTTAGACTTTTTGATTTTCTACACCAAGCCTTATGGTAGAATCTATTTTCAAACGGGTGAGAATAAGAGCAGGATCAATATTTGCCTTATAGCACAGCAGATTTTTCCCCTAAATTTTACCGTTTATCTAAGGGTAACCATAGTATAACCACTTCAATATTAATCTTAAAATTAATAATAAGAATAGTATCAGCAGCTACTATTCATTAAGTATGTGCTTTATGCGAAAGTATTGGTTTTATCTCTCATAGCAATACCCAAAGTATATTGTCTTTAGGCACATTTTATTGGGAAATTGAGATTCAGAAAGTTTAGGTAATTTGCCTAGTGGTTGAGAAGGAATTTGAAGATAGGTATCTCAAAACTTTACTCTTTGTACGGTAAACATAAGAGGGGTCTGCTTTTTCTTAGCAATTAGATTGATACTTCTATAATACTGGATTACTGTTGGAGCAATAAGAAATTTGTAACATACGAAGGATATAATACAGAGTTTCAGGTTTATTAGAATATACTGCTTTAGCGTAGTTTGCATGTGAAGTAAATATCTTTTCTTGGCCAGCTGGATTATGGAACAAATGTAGTGTGGTGTGCAGGAAAATCTACCCAAAGGCATTAAGATGATGGGAAGAATAAGGTGAATATTTGGCCGGGAGTTTGATTCTGATGATAAGATTTTTAAGTAGTTTGCTTATCCCGTGGTGTAACTATTTTTCCTGAAAACAGAAGGGAGGCCATCTTAATGATCAGCATTGCCTAGTTCCACAGTTTTCTGCATTGGTATATTAAATGTTCGTTCTGCTGGTTGAGTTTGTGAAAGGTGTTATAGATCAAGTGATTGATCTAGATGATTCCAATCTAGTGGTGATTGGAAAACTGTGAAAAGAGAAAAGCATGAAAAAAACGTGAATGTAAATGGAAGTATTATCTTTATTTTAGCCTGGTCTATAAGTACAGGAATTTTAGGCAGCTTATAGACTCATTTTATTAATGTGTCCACCCTGGCATCCTGATAATGTAATTAAATCTTGCTATCATAAATGCCTGGTAGAGACTGATACTTTGTCAAATGGTGAGTGGCCTTTGTTCTTCTTTTTCTATGGGTCTCTTCTCTATAGTAGTACCTTGTCCTCTGTGGCAGAAGAAGGAATTTGTGTGACCCTGAGTTTGGTATCACTGACATTCAACATTTTCCACAAAGCAACAATTCTCATTGTTTTTTAAAAAATTATAGGGGGCTTCCCTGGTGGCGCAGTGCTTGAGAGTCCGCCTGCCGATGCAGGAGACGCGGG
>NW_006772326.1:559105-561335 GCF_000442215.2 Lipotes vexillifer
TGGAGCCTGTGCTCCGCAACGGGAGAGGCCACAACAGTGCGAGGCCCACGTACTGCAAAAAAAAAAAAAAAAAAAAAAAAAAAATTATAAAAAGTAATGCACCTAACCAGCCATCTACTCCTAGGTATTTACCCAAGAGAATTGGAGATGTATATCCCCACAAAAATTGGTACATGAATGTTCATAGCAGTTTTTTTTATAATAGCCAAAAAATGGTAACAACCTGAATGTCTGTCAATGGATGAATGGATAAACAAATGTGATACATCCATATGATGGGATATTATTCAGCCATAAACAGGAATGAAGTTACTAATTCATGTTACAACATGGATGACCCTTGAAAACATGATGCTGAGTGAAAGAAGCAGGCACAAAAGTCCACATACTTTATGATTCTATTTGAAATGTTCAGAATAGACAAATCCATAGAAATAGAAAGTAAATTAGTCATTTCCAGGGCTTGCGGGTAGGGAGAATAGGAAATGACTGCTAATGGCATGGGTTTCTTGCTGGGGTGATGAAAATGTTGTGCTGTCAGATAGTGGTGATGGTTGCACAATTCTGTGAATATACTAAAAATCACTAAATTGTACAGTTTAAAAGGGTGAATTTTATGGTATGTGAATTATATCTCAACAAAAAGTGTTAAGATATAATAATAAGGAAACTTTGGAAAATACAGAAGTGTAAAAAGAAGAGGAAAAACCATTTTCTAAAGACAGTCTCTTAATGTTTTTGAATTTTTATTCAAGTGGTTTTTTAATATGAAGTTTTTCCAAAGTCGGTGTACTGTATAATATTTCTGTATCCTGCCTTTTTCATGTAACATATTATAAGCTGGTGCCATTGGCATAAATTATCATAAACATAATTTTGAATGATTAATGCACTACTTTTCAGTGTACCATTTTATTTTGTCACCACATTGTAATAGTGACAAATCTCCTTTCAGTTGTGAGTACAGAAACACAACTCAAACTGATTTAAGCAATAAAGGAAATTGATGGGCTTTCATAATTAAAAGTCCAAGGATGTGCCTTCAGGTGTAGCTAAATCAGGTAAATACAGGTGCTCAGAGAGTATCTTTAAGAATATGACTTCATCTCTTAGCTGTGCTTTCCTCTGTATTGGACAATACCAAAATGGCCAACAGCAGCTCCAAATCAGCAAACTTACCAAAAAGAACATCTTTTTCTGTAGCTCCAGAAAGTCCCATAATTTACTTTCCTTGACCTAGTTGGGTCATGTGCTTACTAAGACTCAACCCTTTTTTTAATGTATGTAAGAAGGGGTTAAGGTGATAAGTGCCATAGGGGAAAAAAAAAAACCAACAGGAAAAGGCAGATTTGGAGTGGCCAACAATTGGTGTTGGTGTTGTCAGTCCTTTAAATTTTAACTCTTATAGTGAGTGTTTTAGTGGCTGCGTGATTTTCATTTTCATTTTGCTGATTACTAACGTGGTTCAGCACCTCTTCATATGTTTACTGGCTAATTGTCTCCTAAGAAAAGGATTGTCTCCTTTTTCTTATAGATTTGTAGGAATTCTTTATGTATTCTGAATATGAGTCTTTGTCAGATACATGTGATGCAAATACCTTCTCCCACTTTTTTGGCTTGCATTTTCACTCTTAAGAGTGTCATCTAGAGGGCATCTATGAACATTCCATTGGGAGTCATTCTTTCCTATCAGGCATCTCACCTGCTGCTTTGTGTATTTGGTCAGATTTCTGGCATGTTTTGTTTCCTGTTGTTTAGTAAAGGTGCTGTTCCTGGGATGTACTAAACCAGGTGATTTTTCTTTTTTTTGATTTTTTCCTTTTGGTTTAATATACTGAGAAAGAAATGGGGCTGTTAAGATCAATTTTAGGAGTGGTGTGTGTATTAAATAGTTATTCATTCTGGAACACAAGGACAGGTTTGTAATAAAAGGAGATGGAACAGTTTAAAAAAAAAAGAGTGTCATTTGATGAGCAAGAATTCTTAGTTTTTATGTAGTCCAATTTACTAGTCTTTTAGCTTCTTGCAGGGCCAGCTTCACGGGCATGGGCTCTGCGCAGTCATGTGGGGCCCGTGCTCATTAGGGCCCTACAATTGGTTTAATGCTCTGCTGTTGCTTTTCTTAGTGATTTTTTTTTTTTTTTTTTTTTTTTGTTTCCCCGCCTGCTCTTAATATGTTTTCTTTGTATTTAATTTTTGACAGTTTGATTAATATGTGTCTTGGCATGTT
>NW_006772326.1:561353-569331 GCF_000442215.2 Lipotes vexillifer
CGAACCCGCGTCCCCTGCATCGGCAGGCGGACTCTCAACCACTGCGCCACCAGGGAAGCCCTCTTAGTGATTTTTGAACAAGGGGTCCCACAGGTTAGGTAACCAGTCCTGCCTTTATAGCTGGTGCTTTCTGTTCTCCCATTATATTTTCAGGAAGCTTTATTGTTTTGTTTTCAGATCAAAAGCCACCCAGAATTGATTCATTTTGTTCACATGAAATGAGAAAGGAGTCAAATTTCATTTTTGTCCAGAAAAAAAAAATTCATTTTTGTTCATGTGGACATCTAATTGACTCAGTACCATTTATCAGAGACCATCCTTTTACCACTGCTCTGTGGTGCGATTTTTATATAAATTTCTATATGTGTGTGGGTCTATTTAGGGTCTCTTATCCTATTTTATTGATCTATCCTTGAGCCAATGCAACATTGTCTTAATTACTGCACTTTTTTTTTTTTTTTTTTTTTTTTTTTTTTTTGCGGTACGCGGCCTCTCACTGTTGTGGCCTCTCCCGTGGCGGAGCACAGGCTCCGGACGCACAGGCTCAGTGGCCATGGCTCACGGGCCCAGCCGCTCCGCGGCACGTGGGTTTTTTCCAGACCGGGGCACGAACCCGTGTGCCCTGCATCGGCAGGCGGACTCTCAACCACTGCGCCACCAGGGAAGCCCTAATTACTGCACTTTATAATAACTCTTACTTTCGGATAGTGTAGGTTCTTATATCTTGTTCTTCAGGACTGTTTTGCTTATTATTGGCTTTTAGGGGAGAATTGACATCTTTACAATGTTGGGTCCTCCAATCCATAACTATGGTATTTAAAATTATTATTCAAATTTATTTGAATAATATTTTACAGTTTTCTATGCGGAGGTCTTACATATCTTTTACTATATTTATTCTTAGGTAATTGAGTTTTCTTGATGCTATTTTAAATTGGTATCTTTTAAGAAATTCATTTTCTATTTGTTTCTAGTAGATAGAAGTATGATTGTTATCTGCATATTGGTACTATATCCAGTAATCTTACTTTTTCTTTTGTTGATTCTAATACTTTATCTGTAAAATCGTTTGTTTTTTCTAAGTATAAATCTTTATCATCTGTGAATACTGTCAGTTTTATGGATTTCTTTACCATCCTTTCATTTATTTTTCTCGCCTTATGTACTGGCTAGGACCTCCGGTTTACTCTTGAATAGAAGTAGTGAAAATAAGATGAGAATTTTTGTCTCATGTACAACCTCAGAAGGAAAGTTTTCTTTTTATCATTTCACCATTAAGTGCAATGTTTGCTGAAAGCTTTCTGTAGAAATCCTTTATCAAATTAAGAAAATTCTCTTGTCCAATTTGCTAAGATGCTGAATTTTATCACATACTTTATTGCTGTATTGAGATATGTTGAATTTTATATTTTTGTTGAATGTTAAAACAACTTTGTATTCTTGAAAAAAATCCTACCTAGGTCATGATATATATATATATATATATATATATATGTATATGTATATATACATACACACATATAATATACACACGAATATATACACATATATACACACACACAATATGTATATGTACATACATATATACGTTGCTAGATTTGATTTGCTAATATTTTGTTTATGATTTTTTATGGCTATGTTCATGAGTGAGATTAGCTTATAATTTTCCTTTCTTATAATGCTTTTGTCAAGTTTTGGGAGTCTCATAAAGGAAGTTACAGAGTACCCTCTTTTTCCATTCTTTGGAAGAGATTGTATAAGACTGGAATCATTTCTTTCATAAACGTTTGGTAGAATTCACTGGTAAAATATTTGGGCCTGAAGTTTCCGTCATAGGAAGGTTTTAAATTATGACAACTTAAAAAATTATAGGATTATTTGTATTTTCTATTTCTTTTTATATCAGCTTTGGTAAATTACATACAATTTGCCCATTTCACATAAATTTTCACATTTATAGGCATAAAAATTTTAAGAATTTTTTTTGTTTCCTTTAGTGTTCCACAATATTAAAACAATATCACTGATTTAAATAGAAATTCACTTACTATTTAAGATATCTATTATAGAATGCATCACCATAAAGAAGAGTATTCTAATACATGTATATATATTAAAAAAATAAGCAAAATCTATGTATGATATCTACCTATGAAGATTGAGTAATAAATACTACTGGCACATTAGAAGCCCTTGTGTGTTCCTCCCTGGCTGAAATCTCCTTTCTCCCCTGCGTTTGTGTTAATTATTCCCTTGCTTCTCTTTATAGTTTTTCTGCCTCTTGTACATATTCCTAAACAACATATAGTTTTGAAAAGCTGAGTAGCAAGCCCATGCCTCGTTGTGTAGGGTGGGAAAAGGGTAATGTTGCTGCCTCTGTTAGATTAGAGGAAACAAAAGGTAAATCAAACCGTTTCTGGGTCACAGTCTGATGTTGGGTTCCTCAGAGAATTCACAGGAGCCCCTTCTGGGGGAGTCAGAGGGCAGGTCCTGTGGTATCTGCCAGGGCTGTGTTTTGGGCTAGTTGATGAACGATCAGCTAAGCTGGAGGAGCGGACTGCTGATTATTTTTGATTTGACGCTCGCCAACATGGCCTTGTTCTTTCTCTCAGAAGTAGGTCCAAGCAGAACATTTTGTGGGCATGGAGGGGAGAGGAGAACAGGCACTTTGTCAGCACACTGTGAGATAAACAAGCACAGATGAGAATCTGGACCAGCTCACCTGGGCCTTCTCTCTTCGAGTTAGAAAGAGGGTCCAACAGCAGGAAGCATCTTGTGTTGACTGCAGTCAACACAACTGTTGCCGGTTGTGCCCTGTCTGATGCACACCCATGATCTTGGGATCTCTCTTCACTCTCAGCCTGGAGGCTCTCTTTTTCTCCTGTGTTGGATCTGTTACTTCCTGTGTCCTGTGTTTTCTTCTTTCTTTCTTTCTTTTTTTAAAAATATCATTGCCCGTATCTCCTTGAGGAAGGGCGCCTGTGAGGTAAATTTTTGGAAATTGTGCAGGAATGAAAATATCTTTATTATATCCTTGCTTTAATTGGCATTTCTATACCTGTTTTATTGCCTTTATTGTTGTATTGCTTTCATTGTTGGTCTAGAGAAGTCTAGAGCCTTTCTGATTCCTTATCCTTTGTACTGGACTGTTTGTTTTTCCTCTCTGAAAGCTTGTGGGATCTTTCTTTGTTCTTGGTCTTCTGGAATTCACGATCATGTTGCTTGGTGTGGGTCTATTTTCACCCACTGTGCCTGGGTCTAGATGGGCTCTTTTGATCAGACAACTATGTCTTTCAGTTCTGAAAAATTTATGTGAATTAATTCTTTGATGCTTTTCCTCTCTCCTTTTATTTTTTCCTTTTTCCTCTCTCTGGAATTCTGTTGTTTGGCTGTCGGAACGTCTGGACTAGTTCTGTAATATTCTTGTCTTATTTTCTATATCTGTTGTTTATTTTCTTTTTTTTGCTTTACTTACTCAGCGATTATCGCAACTTTATTTCCCACTCCTGTTACTGAGACCTCTTTTTTAAGTTGTTAGTTGAATGTTTCATGTATATATATGGTAT
The DNA here is from genome assembly GCF_000442215.2 of Lipotes vexillifer. NCBI lineage: Eukaryota > Metazoa > Chordata > Mammalia > Artiodactyla > Lipotidae > Lipotes > Lipotes vexillifer. The sequence goes on from NW_006772326.1 coordinate 564,920, forward strand.
TCTGTTCTTATTTCATAGATGCAATCTATTTCCTTATTGCTCTAAGGATATTAATGATAGAGACTAAAACAGACAAACAGAAAATAACAATTTGGAGGAAATAGATTATCCAGGGAGGAAAGAAACCTTCAAAATGCTGTTACAATTCAAGTCTTTCCCCGGATATCCGGTGATCCCTGACTGTCTGCTCATAAGTGTGAGAATCTAAAAGAATGAGTTGAACTCTGAGCTCGCCCAGTAGAGCTTGTGGACTTTGAGCTTTACTGGAGTGTCATCTGGATGGGCCCTTTCTTATAGGGCCCCCAGGTCAGTGTCTCCAGGTTTTTCTTGTGGAGCTGGTCAGAGTCCTCAGGGAAGAGTCCTCTGACTTCCTGCCCGGATGGTGAAGGTCTGTGGAGCTAAGAGCTGGGTCTCTGCATTCAGCATTCAGTGTGCATATGGTCACTGGATTCCCTCTGTTTTAGGTAAGGTTCCCACCCTCAGCTGGTTGTCCAGCAACTCTCTGTTTTACCCCTTTTCAGAAATGAAACCTTCAGTCTTTGGCAGGGATGGAAGAGGAGTAATTGTCCAGCCTCCTGAAGTAGAGGAGAGGATATAGGGATCCAACTGCTCCTCAACAGCTTTCTCCCAATTCTCCTTATGAAGCCTGGCTGCCTGTCTCTGAGTCTTTTGTGGAATATGTGGTGTAATAGAGGTTGGATTTCCACTTTCCCGTGCGATTTTGGGATTTGGCTTTCTAGGATCTGCTAAGTCAATTTCTACTTGTCCATATGTTTTTTCATCTTCAAAACTCTATTGCTGTTGTCTCTGATGCTTTTTTTTTTTTTTTACTTCTTGGTCCTTGTGGGTTATGATAAACAAAAATCTCCTAACTGTATTTTTAGTGTGATTTTGGTGGGGACCAAAATTAGATGGAATTTTTTTTTGAATCTTCCTTCTTAACCCAGATGTATGTATTCCTTTTTCATAAGCTCATTTGTTTTGCTGGATGGAAAGAAATTAGTATTTTTTCAGCTTTATTGAGATACAATTGACATATAAACAAGTTAGCATTTAGATTAAGGTGGATGTGCCTTAACTTTGGAGCTTGGTTGCAGAGTTGTGACTTTTGGTATAAATTTGTTAGTATTGATAACCGATTTAGGTTTGTTTTGATATATAATTAGCAGCGTGGTCTGCCCTAAAGTAAGACTATGACTAGGTGAAAGAAATTGGATTATTATTGCTTACAACATATTTTAGCAACAGTTTCCTCTCATTTCCTTTAAACTTTTAGTGTCTTGAAGCTGCGTTTTTTTAAATTTTGTCATAATTTACTTATTCTTATCCTTACTGCAAATTTGTGAAATATTTGAAAGTACTGTATAGCTTTTGAACCTCTAACTTCTGAGAGATTCTTTTTTTTTGTTTTTTAAATAAATTTATTTATTTTTGGCTGCGTTGGGTCTTTGTTGCTGCGCGCCAGCTTTCTCTAGTTGTGGCGAGTGGGGCTACTCTTTGTTGCAGTGCGTGGGCTTCTCACTGTGGTGGCTTCTCTTGTTGCGGAGCATGGGTTCTAGGTGCACAGGCTTCAGTAGTTGTGGCACGTGTGCTCAGTAGCTGTGGCTTGCGGGCTCTAGAGCGCAGGCTCAGTAGTTGTGGCACTTGGGGCTTAGTTGCTCTGCGGCATGTGGGATCTTCCCGGACCAGGGCTGGAACCCGTGTCCCCTGCATTGGCAGGTGGATTCTCAACCACTGCGCCACCAGGGAAGCCCCTAAGAGATTCTTGTGGCTTTGGAAAAAAACAAAACAATAGCTGTTTCTTGTGCACATTACAGAGAGAACTGGTTTTTAGAGAAAAACATCTGAATCTCAAAGTCATAGTAATTTAGAGCTAGAAGAGAACTTAAATCTGATTTCTGTTTACTCCCAACCTTAGGGCTGGGCAAAGTGAGGTGGAAGACTTAAGAGGGTTGCCGAATATAATCTGCAAAACAAAAAACGAAAAACCGAATCACTATGATGTGCACCTAAATCTAACCCAGTATAGTAAATCAGCTATACTTCAGTTAAAAACAAAACATTGCGGGAACTCACTCTGCTGGTTGGTGACTCAGTCAGGGCTCCCCTGGTTGCTGGTGTCCTTGCTCTCAGTTGTGACAAAAGAACACTGTATATACAGCCAGCAGGGGGAGTTCTCTTTCTCTTTTAAGCTTTCCTAAGAACTGTGTTAAAATTACAGTCTCTGTATTGTCACAGCTTGAATCCTGGTTCTGCCACTTCCTCAAGGTACAGAGTCTCATGTAAGTTCTTTGACATCCCTGTGCTTCATTTTTCTCATCAGTTAAAAAAGGGACATGGGGGCTTCCCTGGTGGCGCAGTGGTTGAGAGTCCGCCTGTCGATGCAGGGGATGCGGGTTCGTGCCCCAGTCCGGGAATATCCCACATGCCGCGGAGCGGCTGGGCCCGTGAGCCATGGCCGCTGAGCCTGCGCGTCCGGAGCCTGTGCTCCGCAACGGGAGAGGCCACGACAGTGAGAGGCCTGCGTAACGCCAAAAAAAAAAAAAAAAAGGAGGGACATGATGATAATACCCATTTCATAGGGTGGTTATGAGAACTGAGTGAAATTATATAAAATGCTTATAGAACAGTGTCTGGCCATATTACTTACTATTATTGCCATTATTTCTGCTGTGGGGAGGTTTAGAGGCTGCCCTTCCTACCAGCATTTGGATACTTGCCTTTTGAAGGCAACTGAGAAGGTTGGAGTTGGGGCTCCTCACATTTAAAAAAATTGATGGGATGGGATTGTTTGAGGAGGAGATATTAGATGATCATAATTAGGGATTTTAGACTTCTTTAGTTCTTTGGGAAAGGATGGCTTACTCTTGTCCAATTACATGCAAGGAGATTGCTCCTCTTTTATGTGTTTCAGTTGAAAAGATGATAAGTAAACACATTATATCTGAAAGTAGGCAACTGCCTGTGTGTACAAGGACAGTAGGGTCCAAGGTGAAAATCACCCAAATCCTCCTTGAAGCACTTCAAAAAAGAACTAGAACGAGAAGAATGACAGGAATGTGCTATGTAGCCAAGGGTAGGTGGGCTGGGGAAATATTCCAGGCAGAGATAATGGCGCAGAGGCTGCGAGGACATCAGGTACTTAGAATACTTTTAGTAATCTAATATTTCTGGATATAAAATTAGAGCTAGAGGGAACCTCAGAATTCATCTAGTGTAACTGCCTCTTGAACATAGAACACTAGTGTCTGTGAAGTGCCTTCTCAACTAGATTGAAAGCTGTTTGAGGATATGGCTATTTGACAATAACTACTTGATAAGTGAACATTTAGTACATAATACTAACCGATAATCAGAGTGCAATCTTATCTCTACGTGAGGATGAAGTGAGTAGGGAAAATTAGATGATATCACTCTCGTTAGAAAGAAAGTTTGAAAATGTATATACCAGGCAGCAGGAAAATAGCAAAGACAGATAATTCAGCTGTGTTGTCTTTATAGAATATGTCCTTAACAGCACTGTAAAATTTTACCTACTCAGTTCTAAATATGGATCTGACCTATCTCCCTCCCCAGACTGCAGGACCTTTTTTTTCCTACCTGCTTCTTGGCATTTCTGTCATGATTTTACTTTTGATGTCATTGAACAATAATGTAATATTTTTTTCTGGGGAGGGCATGAACAAGTAGATGTTTATAATGGACTCTGTATAGAAATATATTTTAATATCTTATGTTGGAAGAGAATTGTTTCTAATGAATGCTCATCGTTGCCCATGCCTAGTCTTTTAGATGGAGCTCTTTTTCGGTCTCATCCAGTATTGCCTTCTCAACACCATTTGCAAAAAGGAATGTTCCAGGACATGGTCACTAAGGCAACATCAAAGCTTGCTCTTTGGCCTGCAATCTCTTCCATAAGGTTTCTGCTGTGTATGAAAGTTGCTGTAGCTGGGTGTCTTGGTTTTTTTGTGTGTCTAGTTCCTCCAGCTAAAGGTGGAGATCTCCTCACATCTTACTGCCACTACCCAGGATTGCCAGCAGAGGGCAGGCTTGCTCCTTTCCCTGATCTGGGACCTGCACTGCCTTCTTCCGGCCCAGTCTGTCGCCTCTGATATCCAGCAGTTTTCTGATTTGTCAGATCACACAGTTTCTAGAATCATTTATAATATAATTAAAAACTAGTGGAAAAGGGACACAAAAGTCATTCTTGTTTTCTCCATACATCTTGATTCTTTGGGGCAGATGTCTTTTAGCCCACGTTGGTGGCCTTCTCTGAGCTTTTTCTGCCCATATTCTCCCAGGATGACCCACGGAAGGTATAAGGGACTCAACCCTCAACGCTTGTAATGTGAGGAGGTTGTGGTCTTCATGTTGGAGGAGGATTCTTTTTTTTTTTTTTTTTTTTTTTTTTT
>NW_006772326.1:569508-580093 GCF_000442215.2 Lipotes vexillifer
TTTTTTTTCCGGTACGCAGGCCTCTCACTGTTGTGGCCTCTCCCGTTGCGGAGCACAGGCTCTGGAAGCGCAGGCTCAGTGGCCATGGCTCATGGGCCCAGCCGCTCCGCGGCAGGTGGGATCTTCCCGGACCGGGGCACGAACCCGTGTCCCCTGCATCAGCAGGCAGACTCTCAACCACTGCACCACCAGGGAAGCCCTGGAGAAGGATCCTTAATAGGTCGTTAAGGAGTCTTCTCAAGTTTGATTCCCACATCGAGGTCCACAGTGTTGCAGCGTTCCTACAAAAAGACACAGATTTACATGGAGCTAAAGTTTATACACATCCATATTAATAGATTTTTTGTTGTTATTCATGGAAAGATGTGATAATAATAATTCTCCTTTTTAGAGGAGGAACTAAATTTGCAAACAGTATTGGGCTGTGAGTTCAGGAGCCCTGGATTCTGTTTTTGATGTTTCTGGATTTTCTGCAAATCATCCTGCTAGCCTTTGTTCACCTGTTTGTAAAAACAGTATTCTTCTTGGTGACTTACTGGTGACTTTTCTTCAGGGTGTCTCATTGAAGAAAATACATTTTCTCTTTCAAGTTTTAGCGGCTGTATTTGAGAGTGGGGAGGATTCACCCCACATCAGAAAAACATGACAAATTTCCCAGGGAAATTACCATCTCTCTCTCTGCCCTCCCAGCCTGACCATTAAAAAAAAATTTAGTTGCAATCAATTCATCCCTTTATACGAGTGAAAGTGAAAGTTGAACAATGAGTAGAAGGCGTCCTCATTATAGTCGTTGCTAGTAATTAATCCACCTGTGGGAAGACAAGTGGCATGTGAAATTCACTCCACTTGTGTCGACCAGTCGCCTTCAGCATCCAGTGGTATCCATGTCCTTGCCATGGATGGCTGGGACCAGGCTCTCTTAAACTTTCCCATTAAGTTAATGCTCTTTACACTTGAATTTCAGTCTGTGTTTTACTTGAAACCATATCCAGAGGGGTGTCAGTGCTGTGACTATAGTTAGGGAATGTGAGCCTTAGAATGAGTAAATGACCTGAGTTTTCCCAGTAAATCAACCTAATTCTCCTCTCAATTCATAGAATCATGAAATTTGAGCTCCTTGGGGATCATCTAGTCCAACACACTCATTTTACAGATGAGGAAACTGGAGGCTCAGAAGCGCTAATAAGATGGTTGTAATTACCTCACATCCATTAGGATGGCTGCTATTAAAAAAAAAAAACCCAGAAAATAAGTGTTGGCAAGAATGTGTGAAAAATTGAAACCCTTGGACACTTTTGGAGGGAAAGTAAAATGGTGCTGCTGCTATGGAAAATGGTATGACTGTTCCCCGCCAAATTAAAGATAGAATTACTGTGAGATCCAGTGTTCTTCTGGGTATACAGTTGTCTCTAGGTGTCTGCAGCATTATGGTTCCAGGACCAGCTGTGGATACCAAAATCCACGGGTGCTCAAGTTTCTCTGTATCTACAGCTCCACATCTGTGGAATCAATCAACTGCAGATCATGTAGAACTGTAGTATTCATTGAAAAAATCTGTGTATAAGTGGACCAGCACAGTTCAAACCCATGTTATTCAAGGGTCAACTATATACCCCAAAAGAATTGAAAATAGTGTCTGGAAAAGGTATCTGTATATCCACGTTTATACCAACATTATTCGCAATAGCCAAAAGGTGGAAGCACCCCAAGTGTCCATCGATGGATGAATGGATAAACAAAATGTGGTTTATACATATGATGAAATCTTTTTTAAAAAATTTATTTATTTTTGGCTGGAGTATAGTTGCTTTACACTGCTGTGTCAGTTTCTCCTGTACAGCAGAGTGAATCAGCCATACGTATACATATATCCCCTCTTTTTTTGGATTTCCTTCCCATTTAGGTCACCATAGAGCACCGAGTAGAGTTCCCTCTGCTGTATGGTAGGTTCTCATTAGTCATCTGTTTTATACATAGTAGTGTATATATGTCAATCCCAATCTCCCAATTCATCCATACGTTTGAGAGTGGTATCCATACATTTGTTCTCTACGTCTGTGTTTCTATTTCTGCTTTGCAAATAAGTACATCTATACCATTTTTCTAGATTCCACATATATGCGTTAATATACATTTTTTTCTCTTTCTGACTTACTTCACTCTGTATGACAGTCTCTAGGTCCATCTGTGTCTCTGCAGTCGATACAATTTCATTCCTTTTTATGGCTGAGTAATATTCCTTTGTATATATGTACCACATCTTCTTTATCCATTCCATTCCATGTTGATGGACATTTAGTTTGCTTCCATGTCCTGGCTATTGTAAATAGTGCTGCAGTGAACATTGGTGTGCATGTGTCTTTTTGAATTATGGTTTTCTCAGGGTATATGCCCAGGAGTGGGATTGCTGGGTCATATGGTAGTTCTAGTTTTAGATTTTTAAGAAACCTCCATATTGTTCTCCATAGTGGCTGTATCAATTTACATTCCCACCAATAGTGTAAGAGGGTTCCCATTTCTCCACACCCTCTCCAGCATCTATTGTTTGTAGATTTTTTGATGATGGCCATTCTGACTGGTGTGAGGTGATACCTCACTGTAGGTTTCTTTTTTTGATTGTTCACATTTATTTTATTTGGCCTCACCCATTTCTCAACATTTAGGACTAGTGTTTTGTTTTTTTTTAATTTTTATTAGAGTATGGTTGCCTCATTGTAGTTTTGATTTGCATTTCTCTAATAATTAGTGATGTTGAGCATCTTTTCATGTGTTTGTTGGCCACCTGTATGTCTTCTTTGGAGAAATGTCTATTTAGGTCTTATGCCCATTTTTGGATTGGGTTGTTTGTTTTTTTGATATTGAGCTGCATGAGCTGCTTGTATATTTTGGAGATTAATCCCTTGTCAGTTGCTTCATTTGCAAATATTTTCTCCCATTCTCAGGGTTGTCTTTTCGTCTTGTTTATGGTTTCCTTTGCTGTGCAAAAGCTTTTAAGTTTCATTAGGTCCCATTTGTTTATTTTTGTTTTTATTTCCATTACTCTAGGAGGTGGGTCAAAAAAGATCTTGCTGCGATTTATGTCAAAGTGTGTTCTGCCTATGTTTTCCTCTAAGAGTATTATAGTGTCTGGCCTTACATTTAGGTCTTTAATCCATTTTGAGTTTATTTTTGTGTGTGGTGTTAAGGAGTATTCTAATTTCAATCTGTTACATGTAACCATCCAGTTTTCCCAGCACCACTTATTGAAGAGACTGTCTTTTCTCCATTGTATATTCTTGACATAGGGTAGAATCTTATTCCTCCTTGAAAAGGAAGGAAATTCTGACATGCTACAACATGGATGAACCTTGAGGACATTATGCTAAGTGAAATAATCCAGTCACAAAAAGACAGATAGGTACCCCTTACATGAGGCACCTAGAATTGTGAAATTTATAGAGACAGAAAGTAGAATGGTGGTTGCCAGGGACTTGGAGGAGGGAGGATGGGGAATTGTTTAATGGATTACAGAGTTTCAGTTTGGGAAGATGAAGAATTCTGGAGATTGGTTGCACAACAGTTCAACGCTACTGAACTACACGCTAAAAATGGTTAAGATGGTAAATTTTATGATATGTGTATTTTACCCCCCGCCCTCCCGCCCCTCACCAAAAGAGCTTATGTCCACATGGATAGTTGGTGTTTCATTTACTCTCAACTATTCTGTGCTTGTCCTAATATGCCATTAATGATATTCTTTCCACAAAATTAATCATGCATCAGAAGCTAAAGCATCCTTCCCCCAACCGGTTTGTCACTGCCCAGAAAAATAATTTTCACTGTTGATGTGTGGATGCTGTTTGACTCTCCATCCTCCTCTCTTCAAATCACACCTTCCCACTCTGAGCTCCAGGCAGGATGTGTTACAGGTGGTACTTAAAGTTCACTGCATTCTCTCTTGCCACATGCTCTTTGCTTTGGTACTCTTTTCTCCGCTACCTCTATATGGTAACTTCTACTTTTAGGATTCAGCTGAGGCATCATTCCTTCTGGAAAGTACTTTTGACCCCAGAGTCTGAATCTGGTGCTTCCTCTGGTCAGGCTTGTCCTGGCCACGTGGAATTGTCCTGCTCTGTTTCCCGGTCTGCATCTCACGCCGGACTGTGCCTTACTTACTCGATATTCCCAGTGTCTAGCACACCGCTTACACAGGGTAGGGGCTCAAAAACCTTTGCCAGAAGATGAACTGTGTCTTGGAAGATACTGCTGTAAGAGAGACATATTCAAAACTGCCCGACACCAATCGCTGATCTGCAACTCTCCGGCTTTCTTTTAAAGTTCATTTTGAATCATTGTGGTAAAATACAAGCAACATAAACTTTGCCATCTTAACCATGTTTAAGAGCATAGTTCATTGGTATTAAGTAGAGTCATATTGCTGTGCAACCGTCACGACCATCCATCTCCAGAGCTCTTCATCTTGCAAAACTGAAACTCTGCACCCCTTAAACAATGACTCCCCATTCCTCTCTCTCCTCAGTCCCTGGCAACCACCATTGGGTATGTGTCCTTTTGTGACATGCTTATTTCATTCAGCATAATGTCCTCAAGGTTCATCTGTGTAGTAGTAGCATGTTTCAGAATTGCCTTCATTTTTAAGGCTGAATAATATGCCACCATATGTATGTACCACATTTATGCATTCATCCATTGATGGACACTTGGGTTGCTTCCACCCCTTGGCTATTGTGAATAATGCTGCTGTGAACATGGGGTAGCTCTGACTTCTTAAGCATGACAGGTCTGTCCTTGTGCCATCCATACAGCACCACATAAAAAACACACCTTTTAGACCCTGAATTCTTACAGCCACCATCCTGAACCATTTTTCTCCATCCATCTGCTTTCTGTCCTCTTCCAGTCTCCCCAGCGTTGATCTTATTTTCTTCACTTACAACTGCGTCTGTGGTTTCAGTCTGGGTTCATACACGACCCCTTGTCTGTGGTTTCGGATCAGTCATGTTACAGGTCCAGTCGGAAGACTTGCTTCTCTACCTCGTGGAGTTTGGGATCTCTTGGCAGAATGTCTCCCCCTCCTCCTACCCCTCTACTTTCTCCACCCCACCAGGCTTTTCTCTTCTGCTTTGCCACCTGTTCCCATTGGAGAAGGGAGGCTCCACTGGCAGCAGCCCTCCCATGCTCTGTTCGGCGTGAAGGCCCCCTTCCTTACCCTTGGCCCCTACTGCTCCTCCCTCCCCCATTTCCCATGATTGCAAGGCCTTGGAGAAATGAAAAGTGACCTCTTGAACTAAAGACAATTGCAAAATATAGCCACCACTCCCAACAGCCCTTGTTAGTGGATTGGGTGGGAGAGTGGCTAGTTTCACATCTGTCCTGACTGGGGCCATCTTACTTCTCCCCTGTCACGTGCTGTCTGTCCCTACAGCACTTTTTTTTTTTAATTTTAATTTTTGTTGGAGTATAGTTGATTTGCAATGTTGTGTTAGTTTCAGGCGTACAGCAAAGTGAATTAGTTATACATATACATGTAGCCACTCTTTTTTAGATTCTTTCCCCATAAGGGCCATTACACAGAGTTGAGTAGAGTTCCTTGTGCTATACAGCAGGTTCTTATTAGTTATCTATTTTATATATAGTAATGTGGATGAACCTAGAGATTGTCATACTGAGTGAAGTAAGTCAGACACAGAAAGACAAATATCATATGATATCACTTATATGTGGAATCTAAAAAACAGGTACAAATGAACTTATTTACAAAACAGGAGTAGAGTCATGGATGTAAAAAACAAACTTATGGTTACCAGGGGATAAGGGGGGCGAGGGTAGATTGGGGGATTGGGACTGACATATAAGCACTGTCTTTTCACTCTAAACCTGGACACTTAGGTTGCTTCCATTGGAGTGCATGTATTTTTTGCAAATTAGTGTTTTTGTTTTATTCAGATATATACCCAGGAGTGGAATTGCTGAGTCATATGGTAGTTCTATTTTTAGTTTTTTGAGAATCCTCCACAGTGGCTGCACCAGCTTACATTACCACCAACAGTGTACGAGGGTTCCCTTTTCTCCAAATCCTTGCCAACATTTGTTATTTGTGTTCTTTTTGATGATAGCCATTCTGACCAGTTGTACACCAAATTTTGTAATGCAACTGTTGGACATACAGCAAGGAAGCATCTGAAGTGTTGACTCACTGCATCAAATCTTTAACATCAGTGAGTGGTTAATGAGATTTTTCTGCTGTCTGTGATATTGTGCAAGAGTTTTCAAACACTTTTTTTTTTAATTAAAAAAAATTTTTTTTTTTTTGCGGTACGCGGGCCTCTCACTGTTGTGGCCTCTCCCGTTGCGGAGCACGGGCTCCGGACGCGCAGGCCCAGTGGCCATGGCTCACGGGCCCAGCCGCTCTGCGGCACGTGGGATCCTCCCGGACTGGGGCACGAACCCGCATCCCCTGCATCGGCAGGCGGACTCTCAACCACTGCGCCACCAGGGAAGCCCTCAAACACATTTTTAAAAGTCTGGGCAACTTAGTTTGAATCATCTCGAATGTTATCCTGACTCTGAGACACAGTGATTGTGACAGCTGGCCCCTGCACAAGAGGGAACACAACAGTGGCACAAAAATTGTTCGAGACTGATTATACCCCAAGTCCTCATCATTTAACATTTTCTCTCTATGGAGAGGGTCTTTGGTTTGTTGCTTTCTCAACTAATGAACCAGCTTCCTGTCTCCTGTTTCACATTTGACAAATTATTTGCAGAGACAAATCATATCTGCAGTCTCTTGGGGGAACTTCAAGGTGGCCCAGATTTTTCCTGGATGAGTTATAGGGTGGGTTGATGCAGAAAGGATTGCCCCATGAGGTCTCCACCAAGCCCCATCTCGCTGTGGGTTCTAACGAACTCCTGCATGCCCTGCCACGTATCCTATAGGACACAGCTGGTCTTCTGTCATCCTTACCTAAGAGCTTCACTCATTTGCTTTGGCAAATGTTTACCTGGCAGTGCTGGGCTGACCTTGTTGATGCTGCTTCTCTATCATCTCTACCAGTATCTTGTTTGTTTTAGTAGGTAAATAATAAATGGGGAGTTTGAGGATATTATGGATGTTTCATTCACTTGGTAACATGAATGAGGCTGTGAACAAGTCTCCTTTCAGAACTTCCAAAGTGTTTTTGATCCTGGTCAGATCAGAAATATCTGGCTATATTTCATTGGCTTGGTGTGGCTTTGCAGTGGCTTGGTGTGGCTTTGCAGTGAGATAGACCTGGGTTCAAATCCCAACTCCACCACTTATTAGTTATGTGGCCTTGGGAAACGTACTTAACCTCTTTGTTTTTTCCTTCCTTCCTTCAGGAATAAAAAAAAAAATCAGAAAAGTACAAGGAAAAATACAATAAATTCCCATACTCCCACCACTCAGAATTAACTATTTATATTTGAATATATCTTCTTGCCCTCCCCCACCCCCATGCTTAGGAAAAAAGTACCCTGATAATATATGTGTACACTCTCCTTTTACTCCCCACTTCTTGGGGAATAATGTTTACCTTGTTGGGTTAAAATGAGATCAGATAATTAAACACCTAGCCCAGCGCCTGATCCATAGCAGACAGCTGGTACATGGTAGTTGTTACTTATTTTTCTCCTCCTGTGCTACTGTTCTCTTGGTGCATCTCCATTAGAAAATTTAGTACTGGAAAATTGACAAACTTAGAAAAATTATTTTTTTGACAAACTCTTTCTCCTTCTAGGGTGTATTTGTAACCCCCCAACCCCAACTCGAGGAATTGATGTTGATACATCTAGAAATGGATAGCATATACCATACAACTTATTTATATGGCAAATAATAAAAATACATTGAAAGACCAGAACTTTCTGATGAATGATGGACTACATTTGGGAAACCCTTTAAAACAAAATGATGGAACCAAATTTTAGAAAACTGCATGCATTATTTAAAAAAGCTGTAATATTGGAGGAATAGAAAGATTGAGAAGAAAATTGCTTACTTAAACTCTGCTGTGAAAGATTGATTTCTTCCCTGTAGTGATCTTGCAAAGCAAGAGGCTGTTGGGTAATTGATGCTGGGGCTTTATTAATTTTTGAAGAGCAGGGAAGGATTAGCTTGTCTGCACTGAAGTGAATTCTCCCCAAGTAACATGTTTAAAAAAAATCAAGATGATGAGAAATGTGAACAGTTTGTCAATTTAAATGGATGTTCCCTTTTACGGGCTTCCTAGACTGGTTTCGCACTAAAATCTCTGCCCAAATGGAAGGTAACATAATTAAAGAGCAAAGATGCTTGAGTGACCAGGTGGCATCATTTATAATCTACAACAATGTTGATGTATAAGCTTAAAATATTTTTCCCTTAAAAAAATATTCTGAGTGTCTTTAATACTGTATATTAATGGCACAATAAGTCATTTACTATAAGAACTTACTATAAGACAGACAGCTTAAGTGCTTTCTCTGTATCATTCGATCCTTAGAATAACCCTTATGAAGTAGATAGCTTTCCCATTTTATGGATGAGGAAACTGAGATAATTAACTTACCCAAGTTTAGATAGTTACTGAGTGGTGGAACCAGGTTTCAAATCCAGGTAGCTCATTCTAGAGTCCGATTTTAGCTGCTATACTATGCTGACTGCCATTATATCTAGAATTTCAGGAGCGTCTTTCACCCGAGAGTAGAGCAACTCTGTGATATTTGAGCATCTTATATTTTGGAAACTTGTCAGGGAAACTAAGAATAGTGATTGTGGATTTTTTGGGGGTACATTGCATGAATGTCAGTCAAAATAACTTTTCATAAACACATCTGCTTATTTCTCTTGTAGTTGAATAAAAAGCCTTTTTTTAATGAGTGGGAAGGTCTGGCTCTCTTCTTGATGTGATGAGTTTATGATGTTATTGTTCATGTTCATGTACTGAGTGTCGAAAGTGTATGAGCCCCATGCTGGCTGCAGGCAGGGAAGGGGAGAGATCCAACAGTGAAGAAGTCTTAGTCCTGGTGCTCAAAGCGGTTTATGACCTACTGAGAAGCCTATAAACAATTCAAGGGCATGGATGAATCAGACGTGGGGGTGGGACAAGTGTGGCATCTGAAATACACGTGTTAATGTGGGTACCATTTAAAAATGTCAAGTCAGCAAGATCCCAACCTGATACTCTTTGTGTCATATATGCAATTAAAAAATTTTACTGGGCTTCCCTGGTGGCACAGTGGTTGAGAGTCCGCCTGCCAATGCAGGGGACACGGGTTCGTGCCCCGGTCTGGGAAGATCCCACATGCCGCGGAGCGGCTGGGCCCGTGAGCCATGGCCGCTGAGCCTGCGCGTCCAGAGCCTGTGCTCCGCAACGGGAGAGGCCACAACAGTGAGAGGCCTGCGTACCGAAAAAAAAAAAAAATTTTTTACTGAGTCCCTACTGTATTTCAGGCCCTGTGAAAGAAAATTATTCTGTATTTTCCTAAAATACACTGTGGTACTTAGTTTTCAAGTATTAGGAAGGTTTAAAGTTTAGAGAAATCAGGGTTAACTTTATTTAGCCATAATCTATTCCCTCCGTAGGAGATGGTGTATTTGATTGATGCTGGTGTTAGGCCAGAGTGACATACTGCCAAGTGACACTCTGTGGTAAGCTGGGACTAAAGATGGTAGTAATTCAAGGTGCCAGTGCTTCTATTTTAAGTACATGAATATATAATAGGCCACACTTGTATTGTTTCTCGAAGAGAAGGAGTACATCGGAAGTATATTTATTAAAAGCATCTGCTTTCTTAGGAGTTTTTCTCTAGTACCAAAACTTTAAGTTGACTTGCAAAAACTAGAACACATATATGACCATTTTTAAGACTACACTGGTGAATTCCTGTATCTATGGAGGTAAAGATAAAAGTGGATGTAGGGCTTCCCTGGTGGCGCAGTGGTTGAGAGTCCGCCTGCCGATGCAGGGGACACGGGTTCGTGCCCCGGTCTGGGAAGATCCCACATGCCGCGTAGCGGCTGGGCCGCTGAGCCATGGCCTCTGAGCCTGCGTGTCCGGAGCCTGTGCTCCGCAATGGGAGAGGCCGCAACAGTAAGAGGCCCGTGTACCGCAAAAAAAAAAAAAAAAGTGGATGTAAGTCACCCGATATGCTACCCTTTGAAATGCTGAGGCCTGTATTGGCTGACATACCATAAAATTTCTCTTACCTCCAAGTATCTGTCACCCGTATAATTCAGGAGACATGTATTTTCCTTTTAATGTAGTTCCTAAGATGATTTGCAATTCCTTTCTAGCACATGTCCTAGACTCTCAGACAATGAGAATAATAATATAATGTAAGATTTTTAGTAAATACATAAAAATTCAGTTTGTTCAGAATTTTTTTTTTTTTTTTTTTTTTTTGGCGGTACACGGGCCTCTCACTGTTGCGGCCTCTCTTGTTGTGGAGCAAAGGCTCCGCGGCCATGGCTCACGGGCCCAGCCACTCCGTGGCATGTGGGATCTTCCCGGACTGTGGCACAAACCCGCGTCCCCTGCATCGGCAGGCGGACTCTCAACCACTGCTCCACCAGGGAAGCCCC
>NW_006772326.1:580103-592631 GCF_000442215.2 Lipotes vexillifer
AATTCTCTTTTTAAGTAAAGAAAGTATAATGGTACATTTAAAAAAATATCCTTAATAAGGATTGAAGCCAACTGGATCTCTTCTGCTTAAACTTCAGTTTACCTGAAACTATAACAATCCAAACTGTATTCTCCCAGCATTATAGTTGGTCAGGATTTGTATTGGATTGAGGAAATCTTACAGAGTAAGAGACCTGAATATCAGTTCAGTTGCTTTCAGAGAATCATAATGTTGGAAGCTGTTTTACTGATACTGATGCTTGAACCTCACCTCGTTTTAAATGCCCTTTCACAGCACTCCTGACTGCTGGGCTTGCAGTCTTTGCCTGAGAACTCCAAAGAAAGGACATTTATGATCTCCTCAGGCCATTTTACTAGAGTTACAGTGTTAAATTTTGATGTCTGCCTCTCTGTAACCCCATTTAGCAGTTCTGGTTTTGCACTTTGGAGTGAACATGAAGCTAACCTCAGTTTTCCTCCTGTTGAGTGAGGGCACCAGGGTAAGAATGCAAAACGGAGCATCTGGTGAGGACCTCAGTGGGGGTGTTCTGGCCAGGCAGACTTTCCCTGTGGGTCAGGTCCTGATCCTGTGCCGGGCAGACTTCTGGATAGACTGCGAGCAGGGCCATTTTAACCTTTATCTTGTACGATTATCAACAAACACTAAGGAGGACCCCCCAGTGCAAAGGTATTGAGTGCCTGCTTTGTACCACTACTGTGTTAGAATCTTGACTTTCATTATGCCACCTAATTCTCACAAGTACTCAGGTAAGTATTGTTAATTCTCAAGATGAGGAAACTGAAGCGCAGAAATTTTAAGTAACTTGCCCAAGGGCATAGAGCTATCAAGTATGGACGTTGGCATTCTAATCTTGGTTTCCCCGCCACATGGGCAGGCCCTTTCTGATACACCACATTGCCTCCTGAGGCCTTATCAGGTGCAGCTTTTACGAGCTCCCTCATCAGTTCACATGTTCTACACTCTTCTCTTCTTTTCTTTTTTTTTTTAAGATTATGGATTAGATCTCATTCCCTCTCTTTTTTTTTTAAAGGGAGGTTGCAATTTTAATTAATTAATTTATTATTTATTTATGGCTGTGTTGGGTCTTCGTTTCTGTGCGAGGGCTTTCTCTAGTTGTGGCAAGCGGGGGCCACTCTTCATCGCGGTGCGCGGGCCTCTCACTGTCGCAGCCTCTCTTGTTGCGGAGCACAGGCTCCAGACGCGCAGGCTCAGTAGTTGTGGCTCACGGGCCTAGCTGCTCCGCGGCACGTGGGATCTTCCCAGACCAGGGCCCGAACCCGTGTCCCCTGCATTGGCAGGCGGACTCTCAACCACTGCGCCACCAGGGAAGCCCCCCACTCTTTTCTTCTGAATGAATCCATCTGGGAGATCTAAGGCTCCCAGGCCAGCCAAGCCAACATTCATGTTAATTCAAATCTCTCTCCTCTTCCTGATACCTCTGTAGTCTTACCATCAAAGTTAAGCATATTATTTTCAAAGGTATCACCTTTTTTTCTCTCTAGTAACATATATTCCTAAGCCAAACTGATCTGCATCAATAGGTATGAGAAACCTCTCCTTTCATATCCCTCAACTGGGTCAAAAAGGATCTCAGCATGGCTTAATATAAAGGTTGGGAAATCTTAGCTAAATAGTCATTTGTGACCAGGTTGAACAATGATTTCATCTTCTAAAGTGATGGGTCTCACAAAGCGAGAGAGAGGCATGGACATATATACACTACCAAACGTAAGGTAGATAGCTAGTGGGAAGCAGCTGCATAGCACAGGGAGATCAGCTCGGTGTTTTGTGACCACCTGGAGGGGTGGGATAGGGAGGGTGGGAGGGAGGGAGACGCAACAGGGAAGAGATATGGGAACATATGTATATGTATAACTGATTCACTTTGTTATAAAGCAGAAACTAGCACACCGTTGTAAAGCAATTATACTCCAATAAAGGTGTAAAAAAAATAAATAAAAAATAAAATAAAATAAAGTGATGGGTCTCAGTCTTCCAGACTGAGATCCACTCCTGATGTGCAAATAAAGGGCTGAATATCATAATTATGAGAAGAACACAGATGAGCTTGGTCTTTGGCCTACTTTCAGGTGAAATTTAATAGTTCAATAAAATGAAGCCCTGGGAAAACATTGGAATGTATGATACCTAGGAGGAGGTAGAGATAATGGTATCCCTCCAAGTACTTGCATAGTATTTAATTAATTAATTTTTAATTGAATTATCGTTGATGTACAATGTTTATAAGTTACAGATGTACAATATAGTGGTTCACAATTTTTAAAGGTTATACTCCATTTATAATGATTGTGTTTGCTATAATCACACTCCCTGGCTTCAGACTATACTGTAAAGCTACAGTAAACAAAACAGTATGGTGCTGGGAAAACTGGACAGCTACATGTAAAACAATGAAATTAGAACATTCTCTAATATCATGTACAAAAATAAATAAAGCCTAAATGTAAGACTGGATACCATAAATCTCCTAGGGGAAAACTTAGGTAGAACACTCTTTGACAAAAATCGTAGCAATATTTTTTTTGCATAGTATTTTATTTTTTATTTTATTTAATTTTTTTAAACGTTTTTATTGGAGTATGATTGCTTTACAATGATGTGTTAGTTTCTGCTTTATAACAAAGTGAATCAGTTGCACATATACATATATCCCCATATCTCTTCCCTCTTGCATCTCCCTCCCTCCCACCCTCCTTATCCCACCCTTCTAGCTGGTCACAAAGCACTGAGCTGATCTCCCTGTGCTATGCGACTGCTTCCCACTAGCTAGCTATTTCACATTTGGTAGTGTATATATGTCCATGTATACACTATCACTCTCTCACTTTGTCCTAGTTTACCCTTCCCCCTCCCTGTGTCCTCAAGTCCATTCTCTAGTAGGTCTGCGTCTTTATTCCCATCTTGCCCCTAGGTTCTTCATGACCATTTTTTTTTCTTTTTTAGATTCCATATATATGTGTTAGCATATGGTATTTGTTTTTCTCTTTCTGACTTACTTCACTCTGTATGACAGACTCTAGGTCCATCCACCTCACTACAAATAACTCAATTTCGTTCCTTTTATGGCTGAGTAATATTCCACTGTATTTATGTGCCACATCTTCTTTATCCTTTTCTGTTGATGGACACTTAGGTTGCTTCCATGTCCTGGCTATTGTAAATAGAGCTGCAATGAACATTGTTGTACATGACTCTTTTTGAATTATGGTTTTCTCAGGGTATATGCCCAGTAGTGGGATTGCTGGGTACGCGGGCCTCTCACTGTTGTGGCCTCTCCCCTTGAGGAGCACAGGCTCTGGATGTGCAGGCTCAGCGGCCATGGCTTACGGGCCCAGCTGCTCCGTGGCATGTGACATCCTCCCAGACTGGGGCACGAACCTGTGTCCCCTGCATCGGCAGGCGGACTCTCAACCACTGCGCCACCAGGGAAGCCCCCTTTCATGTGTTTGTTGGCAATCTGTATATAGTGAAATAAGTATATACATCATGTTCTCAATTTTGCTTCTTGATCTATAAAGACTAAAATTTACTAGCTGGCTCCTTACAAGAAAAGTTTGCCAACTCTCCCAAGCACTGCGCCACCAGGGAAGCCCCCATGACTCTTTTTGAATTATGGTTTTCTCAGGGTATATGCCCAGTAGTGGGATTGCTGGGTCATATGGCAGTTCTATTTTTAGTCTTTTAAGGACCCTCCATACTGTTCTCCATAGTGGCTGTATCAATTTACATTCCCACCAACAGTGTATGTGGGTTCCCTTTTCTCCACACCCTCTCCAGCATTTATTGTTTGTACATTTTTTGATGATGGCCATTCTGACTGGTGTGAGATGATGTCACATTGTAGTTTTGATTTTGCATATTATTTTAAATGAACCTTTCACACTGTCCTATCACTACCCACTTTGTCTGTCCCTCAATAAACTGTAAGCTTCTTGAGGGTAGAGAACATACTGAATTCATAATTTTATTCCCCATGGGCCATAGCACAATGCCTTTCCCACAGCAGCTGAGGAATAAATGTTTATTTCACTAATGAATGAATGAATAAAAGAAATAGGAAGATGGCTTATATGGGCCACATTAACCTACCTCAAGTAGTGCTGAATCAGTTTCAGTTATTCTGAAGCAAGAAAATACTTCCTAGAAAATAGAAATCTTGGGTTAGTTATGCATCTGAAGTTACATGGACCTGGATGCAGGGTTTTACGTGTATTTCCACTATGGTACTGTGAAATGGGACTTCACTCCAGCTAGGAATTAAATTTTTATATTAGATAAGTTTTGAATTTGAAATTTTCTGGCCTGTAAATAAAACCGGTTATTCTTAAAATACTTCGTCCAAAATATTTGAGTGTGCTTGGGGGGAATGTTAAGAGTGGTTTTGGGGGCTTCCTTGGTGGCGCAGTGGTTGAGAGTCCGCCTGCCGAGGCAGGGGACAGGGGTTCGTGCCCCGGTCCGGGAAGATCCCACATGCCGCGCAGCGGCTGGGCCCATGAGCCATGGCCGCTGAGCCTGTGTGCCCGAAGCCTGTGCTCTGCAACGGGAAAGGCCACAACAGTGAGAGGCCCACATACCGAAAAAAAAAAAAAAAGAGTGGTTTTGGTTTTGAAAATATCTGATTAAAATGAATGGTCCTGAGAAAGCATAAGCAGGGACTATTGGGAGGTAGAAGACGGTGCTGAGTGTGATTTGGTGTTGGAATGTCAAAGCTTCTCTGTTCCATGCTGGACAGAATCCTTTCTCTGTGATAAGCAAAATACAAAAGCTACACCTGATTGTCTTCAAGGATGCCTGTATTTAAGTAGAGAAATAGGTTTTTATGACTAAGAAGGGAAACCATACAAAAAGAAAACAAAATGTCCCATGTACGTCATGTGATGTGTCAGATAATTGTAAGGTTTTCCCTTTCCCCTTGGTTTCTTCCTGCTGTCCCGCTTCTGTCTCTTTCATGAGGGAAAGTGGTTATGATGCTCGTCTCCATGAGCTCATAGTTTTGTGGGTTCCGTCCTGGATAATGAGTTGAAGGAACTGCTTATTAAGGCCCTACACTTAAGTAGTTCTGAGGCGAGTGTTAGCTTCTTATGTGACTGATCACAGTTTACCATCCGTTTAGGAGATATTACTTTTCCTATTTAGGAGTTGCTCACAGACCTTCAGAAATCGTGGGGAGAGCAGAGAGGGGAAGAGTGACTTTGTGCCACCAGACCACCACCCTTTTCATTAGCACAAGCGCAAAGATGTACCATCTCCTGCCCGATGGGAGACAGTGCTGGGCCTGATGTTTGGTACAATCTCTTCTGATCCTTTGAGACTTGTGGGTTGGAGAACAGCTGCCAGGGGCCTCTGAAGCTGTGAGGGTGAGTTCCAGGCTCACCTCCTCAGAGCAGACCAGCTCCCTGTGTTTTCTCTCTCTCTGTTGCAGAGAGAGCTTTTTCCGGAGCTTTTTCTCTCGGTAACTGTCGCCACTGGCTCGGTTCAGTCCCTGAAGATAAATATACAGGCCCTTTGTATTTTAAGATTTTACTGTTAGGGCTTCCCTGGTGACGCGGTGGTTGAGAGTCCACCTGCCGATGCAGGCGACACGGGTTTGTGCCCCGGTCCGGGAAGATCCCACATGCCGCGGAGCGGCTGGGCCCGTGAGCCGTGGCCGCTGAGCCTGCGCGTCCGGAGCCTGTGCTCTGCAACGGGAGAGGCCACAATTGTGAGAGGCCCGCGTACCGCAAAAAAAAGAAAAGATTTTACTGTTAAATGAAGGTAACATCAGTAGGAAACCACAGGAATCCCAGACCGGATTCCCTTCTGGAAGCCCCATGGGACATAGCTTTTATTTATGCTGGACTTGCTTTTTCTTCTGGCTTGTCCCCTTTCTCCATTAAAGGAATAGTTTGCTCTCAAGGAAGCCTCACTGCCAGCACATAAGCCTGAAGATGCAGGGGTACCTGAATGACCCCTACTTCCTTGTTTTGGCCTGGGAGCTTAGATCTTTGGGGAGGTACCATGGGTGTTGGACTCTCTGAGACATTCAGAGTAGTTCCTCAAAGCACTCATTTTCTTTAGCAAGCCAGTAACAGATTCTCATCTGATGTAAAGTTTTCCTCTTCCCAAATTCAGCTTAAATCATAACTGCTCTGGACCATGCCCAGGTACGATTTGCCCAAATGTGAATTCATTGATATTATTTGATTAGTAAAAATCACTCAGTGAAGAGTGATGGTAAGTTGGCTTTGGCTGGAAATCTCACCAGCTGAGATCCTCAAGCAGAGCTCATGCTGGCATTGTTTCCTCTGCAGGTTGACTTCACATGACTTCTTTTGCTTTTGGAAAACAATATTCCAGACACGAATAAGAAACTATGAGTCATACAATAAATATAATGCTAGGCTTGTGCCATGGCTGTTTTTAGAGCATTGTATTTTAGTGCTTAGTTATCTGTTTGCTACGAAAGTTGGCAGTCTTGGCTTTCCTCTCCAATGTAAACAAAATAATATTATTTAATTCCTTCGTTATGTATTGCTTTAATAGTAGAAACTTAAATTTTTTTGTGTGAGTTTCAACTTCTATGTAGTTTAGCATGGGAAGCTTTCAGGAAAGCGTTTTTTTTTTTTTTTTTTTTTAAGTCAGTTTTTCCTTGTAGTAAATCTGAGTGAAAGAGAATTTTTATCTTGAAAGTAAACAAGCCCCTGTCACTAATAGTAAGAAAAATGCTGTAACTGAAGAATTTCAGAGACAGGCCTTTTTGTCAGCCATGACACATCTGGGTGGGTTGGCAATCTAGGGTCTATGCTTCAGCTTTGGCAGCCCAGAAATTTGATTTCTTCAGCTTGCTGAGAGTTGAGCAAACTCAGGGATATTGACCGCTGTTAACTGGTCAGCGTGTCCTCTCCTCAGCGGCAAAGTCTCTATGGGAAGCCAAATGACAATCAAAAGTTTGCTTGGTGAACAGGGAGTCCGAACCAAAGGGTGTGGGATGGTCTGAGTGGTGGATGTCAGCCAGGCCTGTACGTCGTCCTTTCTACCCCAGAGGCAGTGTTGTAAAGCAGAGCCCATTGCTCCTCCTCTTGGCTGGCGAGGCTGTCTTTCCTGCTGGCCCACTGCTAAAACTGAGCCTGAACAGCCTTTCTTGTTAAAAGAGAACATGAACCCTCTATGGTTTGAGAAGATGAGAGCTCTGGAAGACGATACTATGCATGCACTTATTACCTTGGTCTGGATTTTCCCTCTCCTTCCAGTTTTCTTCCTTTAACTATGGGTGTTCATCACCATCTTCACCCAGGGGTCTGTGTTGCCCTCTAAAAAACTGTCCAAAGCCAATTATCAGGTATCTTTCTCTTTTTTTGCGGTACGCGGGCCTCTCACTGTTGTGGCCTCTCCCGTTGCGGAGCACAGGCTCTGGACGCGCAGGCACAGCGGCCATGACTCACGGGCCCAGCCGCTCCGCGGCATGTGGGATCTTCCCGGACCGGGGCGCGAACCCTCGTCCCCTGCATCTGCAGGCGGACCCTTAACCACTGCGCCGCCAGGGAAGCCCCATCAGATATCTTTCAATTATCGTTCTCAGGCCAGAGCAGTCAAGGGACATCTTATTAAAATTAAGAGAAAGCTGAAGGAGAACAAACATGTACTGAAACTGTAAGCATCAGGCTGAATAAGTGTAGATTTCTGTACCTGAGGTTGGTGTGAAATGTTGGGAAATCTAAGCCAAACAGTTCATCACAACCAGGTTCAAAAATGATTTTATCTTCTAAAGTGATGAGGCAGACTACTGCCTATTTTAAGGCATCTTTATCTCAGTCAGGTGGGCATAACTGAATAGCTTCTATATCCCTATCAGCTGGCTTTACTTTTGCAGATGACAAATGTCATTGTAACAGATTTTTATATGTGAAATGTATATTTCATGCTTAGTGTTATATCATTTCTGACATTGTCCTCAAATTCTGAGGGCAATTCACAAAGTCCAGAATGTGCTGATTACAAAATAAGTGTGCCAGAGTCATGTGAAAGACTTCTTTTTTAGTTCTTTCAGAATATCATTAGAAATGCATTTTTTTTTTTTTTTCGCGGTACGCGGGCCTCTCACGGTTGTGGCCTCTCCCGTTGCGGAGCACAGGCTCCAGACGCGCAGGCTCAGCGTCCATGGCTCACGGGCCCAGCTGCTCCGTGGCATGTGGGATCTTCCCGGACCGGGGCACGAACCCGTGTCCCCTGTATCGGCAGGTGGACTGTCAACCACTGCGCCACCATGGAAGCCCAGAAATGCATTTTTTAAAGTTAATACTTTGAATCAATAGCAGCCATTATTTTTTATTTATTTATTTATTTATTTTTTAACATCTTTATTGGGGTATAATTGCTTTACAATGGTGTGTTAGTTTCTGCTTTATAACAAAGTGAATCAGTTATACATATACATATGTTCCCATATCTCTTCCCTCTTACATCTCCCTCCCTCCCACCCTCCCTATCCCACCCCTCCAGACAGCCACAAAGAACCGAGCCGGTTTCCCTGTGCCATGCGGCTGCTTCCCACTGGCTATCTACCTTACGTTTGTTAGTATATATATGTCCATGTCTCTCTCTCGCCCTAACACACCTCACCCTTCCCCCTCCCCATATCCTCAAGTCTGTTCTCCAGTAGGTCTCTGTCTTTATTCCTGTTTTACCCCTAGGTTCTTCATAACATTTTTTTTTCTTAAATTCCATATATATGTGTTAGCATACGGTATTTGTCCTTCTCTTTCTGACTTACTTCACTCTGTATGACAGACTCTAGATCTATCCACCTCATTACAAATAGCTCAATTTCGTTTCTTTTTATGGCTGAGTAATATTCCATTGTATATATGTGCCACATCTTCTTTATCCATTCATCCGACGACGGGCACTTAGGTTGTTTCCATCTCCGGGCTATTGTAAATAGAGCTGCAATGAACATTTTGGTACATGACTCTTTCTGAATTCTGGTTTCCTCAGGGTATATACCTAGTAGTGGGATTGCTGGGTCATATGGTAGTTCTATTTGTAGTTTTTTAAGGAACCTCCATACTGTTCTCCATAGTGGCTGAACCAATTCACATTCCCACCAGCAGTGCAAGAGTGTTCCCTTTTCTCCACACCCTCTCCAGCATTTATTGTTTCTAGATTTTTTGATGATGGCCATTCTGACTGGTGTGAGATGATATCTCATTGTAGTTTTGATTTGCATTTCTCTAATGATTAATGATGTTGAGCATTCTTTCATGTGTTTGTTGGCAGTCTGTATATCTTCTTTGGAGAAATGTCTATTTAGGTCTTCTGCCCATTTTTGGATTGGGTTGTTTGTTTTTTTGTTATTGAGCTGCATGAGCTGCTTGTAAATTTTGGAGATTAATCCTTTGTCAGTTGCTTCATTTGCAAATATTTTCTCCCATTCTGAGGGTTGTCTTTTGGTCTTGTTTATGGTTTCCTTTGCTGTGCAAAAGCTTTGAAGTTTCATTAGGTCCCATTTGTTTATTTTTGTTTTTATTTCCATTTCTCTAGGAGGTGGGTCAAAAAGGATCTTGCTGTGATTTATGTCATAGAGTGTTCTGCCTATGTTTTCCTCTAAGAGTTTGATAGTTTCTGGCCTTACATTTAGGTCTTTAATCCATTTTGAGCTTATTTTTGTGTATGGTGTTAGGGAGTGATCTAATCTCATACTTTTACATGTACCTGTCCAATTTTCCCAGCACCACTTATTGAAGAGGCTGTCCTTTCTCCACTGTATATTCCTGCCACCTTTATCAAAGATAAGGTGACCATATGTGCATGGGTTTATCTCTGGGCTTTCTATCCTATTCCATTGATCTATCTTTCTGTTTTTGTGCCAGTACCATACTGTCTTGATTACTGTAGCTTTGTAGTATAGTCTGAAGTCAGGCAGCCTGATTCCTCCAGCTCCATTTTTTGTTCTCAAGATTGCTTTGGCTATTCGGGGTCTTTTGTGTTTCCATACAAATTGTGAAATTTTTTGTTCTAGTTCTGTGAAAAATGCCAGTGGTAGTTTGATAGGGATTGCATTGAATCTATAGATTGCTTTGGGAAGTAGAGTCATTTTCACAATGTTGATTCTTCCAATCCAAGAACATGGTATATCTCTCCATCTGTTTGTATCATCTTTAATTTCTTTCATCAGTGTCTTATAATTTTCTGCATACAGGTCTTTTGTCTCCTTAGGTAGGTTTATTCCTAGATATTTTATTCTTTTTGTTGCAATGGTAAATGGGAGTGTTTTCTTGATTTCACTTTCAGATTTTTCATCATTAGTATATAGGAATGCCAGAGATTTCTGTGCATTAATTTTGTATCCTGCTACTTTACCAAATTCATTGATTAGCTCTAGTAGTTTTCTGGTAGCATCTTTAGGATTCTCTATGTATAGTATCATGTCATCTGCAAACAGTGACAGCTTTACTTCTTCTTTTCCGATTTGGATTCCTTTTATTTCCTTTTCTTCTCTGATTGCTGTGGCTAAAACTTCCAAAACTATGTTGAATAAGAGTGGTGAGAGTGGGCAACCTTGTCTTGTTCCTGATCTTAGTGGAAATGCTTTCAGTTTTTCACCATTGAGGATGATGTTGGCTGTGGGTTTGTCATATATGGCCTTTATTATGTTGAGGAAAGTTCCCTCTATGCCTACTTTCTGCAGGGTTTTTATCATAAATGGGTGTTGAATTTTGTCAAAAGCTTTCTCTGCATCTATTGAGATGATCATATGGTTTTTCTCCTTCAATTTGTTAATATGGTGAATCACATTGATAGATTTGCGTATATTGAAGAATCCTTGCATTCCTGGAATAAACCCCACTTGATCATGGTGTATGATCCTTTTAATGTGCTGTTGGATTCTGTTTGCTAGTATTTTGTTGAGGATTTTTGCATCTATGTTCATCAGTGATATTGGTCTGTAGTTTTCTTTCTCTGTGACCTCCTTGTCTGGTTCTGGTATCAAGGTGATGGTGGCAGCCATTGTTTTTAAAAAATTTTTAAATTTATTTATATGTAAGTATAGTTGATTTACAATGTTGCATTAGTTTCTGGTGTACAACAAAGTAATTCAGTTATATATATGTATAATATTCTTTTTCATATTATTTTCTATTATGGTTTATTACAGGATATTGATTATAGTTCCCTGTGCTATACAGTAGGACCTTTTTGTTTATCTGTTTTATATATAATAGTTTGTATCTGCTAATCCCAAACTCCTAATTTATCCCTCCCCACCTCCTTTTCCCTTTGGTAACCATAAGTTTGTTTTCTTTTCCCTTTGGTAACCATAAGTTTGTTTTCTATGTCTGTGAGTCTGTTTCTGTTTCATAAATAAGTTCATAAGTTCATTTGTGTCATGTTTTAGATTCCACATATAAATAATATCATATTTGTCTTTCTCTTTCTGACTTATTTCACTTAGTATGATAATCTGTAGGTCCATCCATGTTGCTGCAAATGGCAAAAATTTCATTCTTTTTTATGGGTGAATAGTATTCCATTGTATATATGTCACATCTTCTTTATCCATTCTTCTGTCGATTAGCAGTCATTGTTTTTTTTTTTTTTTTTTTTTTTTTTTTCCGATACACGGGCCTCTCACCGCTGTGGCCTCTCCCACTGCAGAGCACAGGCTCCAGACGCGCAGGCCCAGCGGCCATGGCTCACGGGCCCAGCCGCTCCGCGGCATGTTGGATCCTCCCAGGCCGGGAAACGAACCCATGTCCCCTGCATCGACAGGCAGATTCTCAACCACTGCGCCACCAGGGAAGCCCCAGTCCTTGTTTTTGATGCTCAAAGTGTTCCATCTTTGGCCAATAGTATCCTATTTGTGTGGCTCTCATGTCTTTTTTTTTTTTGCGGTCCACGGGCCTCTTACTGTTATGGCCTCTCCCGTTGCGGAGCGCAGGCTCTGGACGTGCAGGCTCAGCGGCCATGGCTCACGGGCCTAGCCGCTCCGTGGTATGTGGGATCTTCCTCGACTGGGGCATGATCCCATGTCCTCTGCTTCAGCAGGCGGACTCTCAACCACTGCGCCACCAGGGAAGCCCCTCTCATGTCTTTTTGACATGACCCCATTAGTCTTGGAGCACATCCTTCCTTCCTGAATTCATCAATATATTTCAGGCTCATCTTGTACTTTTTCTGGCCCAGAACTGGAATCAGTTGCACCTCAAAGGAGCCCTTGTTCCTTTTAGTGGGGCACGGTTTTTAGAGACCACATCCTGAGTGCTGGGGGTGTTCACTGCTGCTGGGTTGTCCTTAGTTCTAAACCTATTCAGTGGCTTTATATGTATTTTTGAAAAGAAAAAAGATGAGTTCATACTATTATTTCCATTTAAAATATACTATTGCAGGATTAAAAAAAACTTAATTTCTTTGGTTGCACACTTGTATTTTCTGTTACACTGGAAACATCTTGGTTTCTTTTTTTTTTTTTTTTTTTTTTTTTTTTTTTTTGTGCGCGCGCCTCTCACT
>NW_006772326.1:592641-599949 GCF_000442215.2 Lipotes vexillifer
CGCGGGCCTCTCACTGTCGTGGCCTCTCCCGTTGCGGAGCCCAGGCTCCGGACGCGCAGGCTCAGCGGCCATGGCTCACGGGCCCAGCCGCTCCGTGGCATGTGGGATCTTCCCGGACCGGGGCACGAACTCGTGTCCCCTGCATCGGCAGGCGGACTCTCAACCACTGCGCCACCAGGGAAGCCCTCTTGGTTTCTTTTGACCTTAACATATTTATTTATTTTTTCATTAAGAAAACATGTAGACTTTAATATTCGAGTAAGAAATTCACAGAAAATATCATATAACTGCTTAGTTAACATACCAAAAAAAGTTCAACTGCACTACTAATAAAAAATGCCAATAAAAACAACAAAATGACAGTTCTCTTTATCAAAGCAGCAAGTGTTTAAATGATAATACTGAGAGCTGTTGAAGATGGAGGATGAAAATGTGTCAATCAGAGGCTAAACTGGTATAATCGTTTAAGATTTAATTTAGCAATATATGTCATATAGATGATTATGCCTTTAGATCCAATAACCCCACTGTGGAAATTCATTTTAGGTGTTCAAAAATCTAGTAAAGCTTAGTCAACAAAAATATCCATCACAACATCACTTAATGAAACATTGAAAATCACCCCAAATTAGCAGACTGATTATGATGTTAACATAATTATTTATTTAGGTTATCCTATAGTGTACATAAGAATTAAGAAATAACACCAATATTATTAATAACAGTAATGCTACTGAATGACATTTAAGATTTCTTTGCAGCTCTTTTTGCCCTTGGAGTCTATACCAGCATTGATATACAGGCAGAACACTACACTCTAAAACAACTTACTCATTTTTTCTGTGTTCTTATGCCATCAACAGGATTTCTAGTTAGGTTCATTTGTTTCCATTCATTTTCAAATTTTAGGGTTTTCTTTTTGCTTGATTTATTAATATTATTAATATAAGATGTTATTCCAGGGCTTCCCTAGTGGCACAGTGGTTGAGAGTCTGCCTGCCGATGCAGGGGACATGGGTTCGTGCCCTGGTCCGGGAAGATCCCACATCCCGCTGAACGGCTGGGCCAGTGGGCTGTGGCCGCTGAGCCTGCATGTCTGGAGCCTGTGCTCCGCAACGGGAGAGGCCACAACAGTGAGAGGCCTGCGTATGACAAAAAATAAAAAAATAAAAAAAAAATAAAAAAGATGTTATTCCAGAGTCAAAACTACATAAGGCACATCTAGAGAAATCTGTTTTTTATTCCTCTCTCTTCTACACTGTTCCCTTCCACATAAATACTTTTTGGTTGTTTTTAATCCATCTGGTGTTCCTTCTCTAAATATTAGCATATACAAATATCTTTGTATTTCCCTCCATATGCTTTCCTTTCTTATGACTTACTCATCTTTATGATTAATATCCATTGGTGAATGTCATAATGTCGTAGTTTAAGAATGATTTTTTTAAAAAAGTAATTATCGGGCTTCCCTCGTGGCGCAGTGGTTGAGAGTCCGCCTGCCGATGCAGGGGACACGGGTTCGTGCCCCGGTCCGGGAAGATCCCACATGCCGCGGAGCGGCTGGGCCCGTGAGCCATGGCCGCTGAGCCTGCGCGTCCGGAGCCTGTTGTTCCGCAATGGGAGAGACCACAACAGTGAGAGGCCCGCATACCGCAAAAAAAAAAAAAAAAAAAAAAAAAAGTAATTATCACTAACCATTCTGCCTACTGAAGTCTCTGGCTGGAGAGACAGGGGAAGCACTTAAAAAAAAACAACCCTGCTTTTAATGGAACACTTTTATCTTGAAGTCTACTCTTCCAAAAGAAACAACCATTCTTATAATAATAATTATAGATTTAATTAATGTACAAAGTATATATTAATAGTAATATATAATAATAATTTTAACGTGCTTCCTGTGCCTCTCTAAGATGCCAAGAAAAAGAGTTTAACAGAATTTGGGATGAAGCTGGTGCTTCACCTTCCACCAACGTTCCCGCCGCGCTGCTAGATTCTTCCTGCGGTCTGTTGACCGACTCTTGAAAGGCTGCTCCGATGAGGTGGGCACTTGCATCTCGCTGGCGTTCTGCACCTGAGACTCGCTCCCTTGGGTGCTCCCTCCTGCACCTCCCAGATCTTGGGAGAGGCACGGAAATCTGTCACTGCTTCTGGTCCCCGGGCACAGTTGCTCAGCCCCCCGCTCCTGGGCTCCGGGTCTCTGCGGCTGCCCAGCGCAGGTGCCGCGAGCTGGCGGGGCGCTCGGGAGCTAAGGCAGCCCCGCCTGCGCACGGTAATGCCGGGATTGGGGGCGGGAGCGTTGCCTCCGTCTCCGCGCGCTCGCTCGCTCGCTCCCGCCCTCCTCCCCGCCCCAAGTCCTCTCCTGCCTCAGCCTTGCAGGCTCCGCACTGCAGATCCCTGCCGGCCGCCCCACGCTTGGCGGCTCCCGCGGTGCCCCGCAGGGTCCCTTGACTCCCGAGCACTCTTGCTGCTTTCGAGAGACCCTTGACTAACCGGTCTTGCCGAGCCCCACGCGCGCGAAGCCGCTGCGCCGGCGGGACACCGAGGACCCAGGCGGACGGCAGCCGCACGGGAGTCCACGGCGCTCTCGGATGCGGCAGGACAAGCTGACCGGCTCCCTTAGGCGCGGAGGGAGATGCCTGAAACGGCAGGGCGGCAGCGGCGGCGGCGGCGGCGTGGGCACCATCCTGAGCAATGTGCTCAAGAAACGCAGCTGCATTTCCCGGACCGCGCCCCGGCTGCTCTGCACCCTGGAGCCGGGTGAGGACCCGGGGCGGCAGGTGGGGCACTGGAAAGTAGCGTGGCGCCCCCGGAGCTGGTGCCTCTGCCTCAGCCGAACTCCGCGTAGGCCAGGGAACAGCCGCCGGCCGCCCGGTGCTGGGTACCGCGGCTGGACGCAGGCGGGGCTGGGTCGGCCTGGGAGGGAAGAGCGCGGACCGAGGCCTGGGCGGGGGCAGCGGCCTCCCACGGCGCGGAGGACCGGCTGCTCCCGCCGGCTGCCCGTGCGCCCCCATCCCACGGCCTGTGTGCGGTCCAGCCCTGCTTGTGCTGGGAGCTGCTGGCGAGCGATGCGCTCGGTCTTCTCCGAGTGGTGGGAAAGTGTTGGCGGCTATACGGGCTATTAGAGGCCGAGCAACCAGTTGTGCTTCGGACCCACAAGAAGCCACACCTTGAAAGAGGTGTGTGAGGCAGGAGAAAGGCACAGGTCTGATGCTTGTTGTCAGAGGAGGAGGCAGTGACCGCGAAAGAAAAAATCGGGTGCATTTTCTTGAGGGTCCCTGCTTCGTGAGTGCCGGGATCGTCTCACTTGGAGCCTCTAATTTGTGTGTCCGGGTGGAGAGCGGGCAGGAAACACTCCTGCAAAGTAGAGATTCTTTCTATAGGTAAAGACTGAGAGTTCTCCTGGCTGTGCTAGGCTAGGCTAGGCCCTTTCTGCTGTCAGCCTGTGTTTACACATCCCTGCTTCTCCAGGGTGCATAACTCCGCGCTTGCTCCACCACCCGGCATCCCTCCGCAGGGTTTTATGCGGCCGGCCCTGGCGCTCGGGCCCCTGGGCATAAGGCTTTCTGGCTCGGGGTGGCCGCAGAGGGAGCTGGCTGTACTCGTACCCGTGCGTAGCGCACACTTGTCCCTGGAGTGGCACCAGCTGGCTTCCAGGTGGGTTTGTCCTCCCCCAGCCCCACCCCATCCCGCCTCCCAGCGCCTTTGGGGACCTGCTGTCCTGAGGCTGCAGGGGAGAATCTGTCGAGGCACTGAGCCTCAAAGGGTGGAACACGTCGCTGCCTTTCCGAACCTCGTGGTTTCTTTGTTTTTCTCCCCAAGGAAGTGTCTAGTTGCAGAGACTGTAGTAGTTATTCACCGTCTTCCTTTAGCCTTAAAAAAAGAAACCTCCTTCCCACGTTAAAAGTGTTTTGTATTTCTGAATCCGGAACAGCCAGTGATTTTACCAGATGAAACATGAACCTTCTCCCCTCCCTCATTCAATTAGAAGAAAAGAGGTGGAAATGACCTGATTTCAGCTTTTGCCTGCAGGCAGCGAACGATCAATTCCAGTTAAATCCTGTGACTCATTTTTGATAGTGAGAAAATAGTTGTGATTTTGACTAACCCCAGCGGGGTTTCAAGCTCGGCAAGGCGATCGGCATCGTGCCCAGCAGGTACTTATGAAAAAAGTCAAGGGAGCATATTCGGTCATACATGCAAGGAATCCGAGGCTTTTAGGTCGGTTGAAATAGGAGCGTGGGACCGAATTTCCTGGTCTTTGTTATAATAAAGCAAACGTCATGACTATACGCTCCTCCATTCAGCACCCTGTGTCTGGACAGCAACCTCACAAAGAGGTCCGTTTTATCGTGTCTTAAATCATGCGCGCCAGCTGGAGGCACTCTTGTGGTCTTTGTATCATTGTGCTGCACTGAGGCAGGACTTAATTTAAACCATCTCAGAGAATTGGGAAACCGTCGGGGTACTTAATATACCTTCAAAGAAGGAAATCTTATCTATCTAGGCAGAGTATGGTTTTGGCCCTGAAGCTCAGAAGAGAATGATCAGGGCATTGGTTGGATGCCTGGGATTCTCTATCACACACAGCTTGACTTTAGAAATCTAGGACCCAACTCACGTATACACAGTATTCTTCTAGGACTCCAAGAAGGACATCTTCATACTGTCACGGTCTTGGGCAAATCAGACACATCTCTTTTCGGCTTCTTGACTCCATATATGTTTTTTAAAAGACACCCGCATAGCACAGGGAGATCAGCTCGGTGTTTTGTGACCACCTAGAGGGGTGGGATAGGGAGGGTGAGAGGGAGGGAGACGCAAGAGGGAAGAGATATGAGGATATATGTATATGTATAGCTGATTCACTTTGTTATAAAGCAGAAACTAACACACCATTGTAAAGCAATTATACTCCAATAAAGATGTTAAAAAAATTGTCATGGAATTTCACCTCAATAATAAAAAAGCCCAATATGAATATAGCGTATAATCTTTATATATTCTCCTATTTATATACTTCTATTCCATAGATTAGGGATTTGAGTCAAAGAAGTTTAAAGTTGTAGATAACTTGGGATTAGAGTTCAGTTATATTCTTAGCTTGGAGCCTATAATTAAATGTATAAATTTATCTTTAATGAATAAGTCTATCATGGCAGAATTTAAAAATCATGCAAATTGCCAAATAGTCTTGCTAAAATGGATTATTCCACAAGTGGGAAGGCAGTGACATTATTTTTATAACTTTTGATATTTCACTGAAGTTTCCTTAATAGACTTAGTCCATGCAAGTGTCCTAGAAAACAAATTCTGTAAGTAGAGAATTCTCTTCCTAAGTTTCATAAATATTAATTATACTGTGCTAAGTGATTTACAGTTAATTATTGCAACAACTAACTGAGATAGACGTTATCTTCATTTTAAGGATAAAGAATTGAGACTGAGACAGGTTAAATAATTTGTTTGACTCTAGGAACCAAAGGTGAATTAAAGTGTGCATGACTCCAAGCCTGTGGTGTCATTTTTTTGTTTTTGCACTACTCCAGCCAGTGGTGGAACCACCATTCTATGTGATAAGCTTCATTCTGCTACCATTGGACATTTTTGTCTTAATAATCAGTATTCTTTTTCTTTTAACAAAATTGACTACGATTTAGTAAAAATAAATGTTTTAAAAATTTTATGATGACTCAGTAAAATCAGGTTAAGTTTTACTTTTATTTTTGATGTAATGTATTTTTTCCCCAAATAACAGTTATTTATGTATTTTTCTTTTAGGAGTTGACACAAAGTTGAAGTTCACTCTTGAGCCATCTTTAGGTCAAAATGGTTTTCAGCAGGTAATTTTATTTTTGGTTTTGAAAATACCTGTATTTTGGGGTACCTACAGGGTACACTGGGGTATATTCTCAAAGTGGGAAAATTAATATGTGCTTGGATATGCCTAAGAAGATGAGTCAGTTTTAAAAATTATAGATAAAATAACTTGTGAAGCTATAAGTGACTTGGATTTATACTTGCAGTGAAAATTTTTGCACTTTCTTTTAATGGTTCAAGTGTGAAAAAAAATTTAAAAACCAAATGCTGTTATTCCGAATCTGTAACACATGTTTTGATTTCAGAGTTCCCAGCCTTTGTGTGTGTACTGCAGTTGGATCACGGGTGTGTTAAGGGTACCCAAGTGGGAGACCTTGGGGCAGTCATAGCCCTTAGACCAGTCATATCTGGCTGAAGGAAGCTCTGAATGTTTACCCCAGTGTTCTGTATAAATTTTATCATGCTCTACGAACATCAAGATGGGGAAAAGTTGAAAAGTGCTTAACCAGGTCAATATTATCACTTTGACAGCTTTTCTTCTTTGTTTCTAGTGGTATGATGCGCTCAAAGCAGTTGCCAGACTATCAACAGGAATACCAAAGGAATGGAGGAGAAAGGTGAGGTGGATTTGTATGGCTAAAATACAAAAGGACCATCACTTTGTCCCTCTTGAAAGTGTCTGGAATGTCAAAAAGGATATTCTAGATTTAGTAATTTGAAATCTGTCTCTCTTCATTATTCATTAATTCAATAAGTATTTAATGATTATCTGTTCTATGCCAGGTACTGTTCTGCCGGGTAATGGGGATACAGCAGTGGAAAAAAAAAAAAACAGCAGACCAAAATTTTTGTCCTCATGGAGTTTACAATGCATATAATATAAAGTATGTCAGATGATGCTAAGTGCCATGCATAACAGTAAAGCAGAGAACGGAAAAAGGAGAGAGGAGAATGGAGGTAAAGAGGTAGCATTTTAAATGGCAAGGTGACATTTGAATAGGGCCCTTAAAGAGGTGAGCCATCGACCACGTAGCTACCTGGTGGGAGAGTACTCCAAACAGGAAACACCCTCAGGTGAGAGCATCACTGAGGAGTATGCAAGCAAAAGCAAGAGGCCAGGGTGGCTGAAGCACAGTGAACAAAAGGGAAAGTAGTGGGGGGGAGGGTCATAGAGGTAATGTGATGACCTTAGGGGAATGGCAGATCACATAGGACCTTACAGGTCACAGTAGGACTTTTGCCCAGTGTGAGATGAGAAGCATTGGGAAGTTTTGAGGAAGAGAATAACGTGATATGACTTATATTTTCAATGGACCTACTCTGGCTACTAACTTGAGAATATGAAGGACAAGGGCAGCAGTGGAGAGACCAGTAGGAGACTTGAGATAATTCAGGCAAGAGATGGATCAGGGTTGTGGTAGTGTAGATGGAGAGAAGGGGTCAGATTCTAGATATATTTTGAAGGCTGGGTTGACTTGAATTCCTGCTTGA
>NW_006772326.1:599959-613926 GCF_000442215.2 Lipotes vexillifer
TCCTGCTGGATTGAATAAAAAGTGTAAGAGGGATGTCAGTGACTTCAAGATTGACCTGAGCTATTGGAAGGGTAGAGTTACTGTTTTCCCAGAGAGGGGACAAGCAGGTGTGTGTGTTTGTGTGTATGTCTGTATAGTTGGGGTGGCGGTGGATTAAACAGTTGGTTTTGGATATGTTAAGGTTGAGATGCCTATTAGATGTCTAAGTTGAAGATGTCAAGTGAGCATTTTGACATAGGATCCTGATGCTTAAGAGAGAAGTATGGCTGGAGATATTAATCAGTGTTATTCCTGCTAAATTATGTTCAAATACCAAAACTTGAATTGCCATCTTATTAATTCATAAACGTAGTCTTTGTTTCCTTTTTTAAAAAATTTCATTGAAGTATAGTTGATTTCAGTGTTGTGTTAATTTCTGCTATACAGCAAAGTGATTCAGTTATACATACATATATATGTATATACATTCTTTTTTATATCCTTTTCCATTATGGTTTATCACAGGATATTGAATATAGTTCCCTGTGCTATACAGTAGGACCTTGTTGTTTATCCATTCTATATATAATAGCTTGCATCTACTAATCCCAAACTCCTAATCTATCCTTCCCCCACCCCCTTCCTTTTTGGCAACAACAATTCCCATTCCTTTTTTTTAATTTAATTTTTATTATATATTGGGGTATAGTTAATTTACAATGCTGTGTTAGCTTCACGTGTACAGCAAAGTGATTCAGTTATACATATAAATATAGCCATTCCATTTCAGATTCTCTTCCCATATAGGTCACCACAGAATACTGAGTAGAGTTCCTTGTGCTATACAGTAGGTCCTTATTGATTATCTATTTTATATATAGTAGTGTGTACTATATATGTTAATCCCAAACTCCTAATTTATCCCCCCACCCCTCATTTCCCCTTTGGTAACCGTAAGTTTGTTTTCGAAGTCTGTGAGTCTCTTTCTGTTTTGTAAATAAATTCATTTGTATTATAAACCAGGTCTTAATACTCCTAGAATTTGAACATTTTGGTTCCTCAAAATGCACATGAGAAATAGCATTATGAAACAGCTTTTCCAGATAAGGTAATGAAAGGAGTAAAAATATCCAGTGATTGCTTTAAAAAAGTTATTCATTATAGGAACCCATCTGTCAGTTTTTTTTGTGTGTGAGAGAGGGATGATTTAAAGGCAGAAGCCACTTTATGGTAAAAACAGGCCCATACTCCACGGATGACCAGGGAGCTCTTGCCCAAGCATAGAGCACCATCCAGAGCCAAGTGTAACAAGCTCATAAGCTAATTTAGCTATTCCAATGAACTGAAATAAAATTTGAAATTTGTTTTCTTAACAATATCCCTAATGGCTGGATCATTGCTTGGTACATAGAAGGAACTCAACAATATTAATTGAAAGAATAAATGAAAGCCCCTAATTGGTACAGTTTAGTACAGCAAACTTTTCAGTGAGGTTCTTAGAGATTTCTACATGTAAGCTATATCTGTTCTAGTAACAGCTCTCATTTTCTTATTGTATGCAATCATTATTTCCTGATAAAGATGAAATTATGTATTTTACTTTAGCACTCTTTTTTATTAATATTTTAGGTTTGGTTGACCTTGGCAGATCATTATTTGCACAGTATAGCCATTGATTGGGACAAAACCATGCGCTTCACTTTCAATGAAAGGAGTAATCCTGATGATGACTCGATGGGAATTCAGATAGTCAAGGTAATGCCCCTAAGTTTGGCTTATTGTCCTAATTTAGAAGAAAGATTCTAAGATGTTTCCTTGGACAGAGGATCAAGCCTTATGGATTGAATGTCCGTGTATTTCCTGCTTCCTAATTTCATTAGTTAACAGCTTTTTTTTTTTTTTTTTGCGGTACGCGGGCCTCTCACTGTTGTGGCCCCTCCCGTCGTGGAGCACAGGCTCCGGACGCGCAGGCCCAGCGGCCACGGCCTTACGGACCAGGGCACGAACCCGCGTCTCCTGCATCGGCAGGCGGACTCCCAACCACTGCGCCACCAGGGAAGCCCAGTTAACAGCTTTTTAATGGGAACTTGATGATGCCTTGTCCTCATAAATTTGTATGTTGCTAGTAAGAAGAAAATGTTTCCATTCGTATTCAGCTTATTTTGCTCACATGATAGGAAATTGAAATTCCTTTTTTCTTTAGCAAGGGTCCGTGCTTTTAACTGGATTTTAATGTAAAAGTCACTGAGAAATTTAAAGTTAAATCTATTTCATATTAGAATAATTGGGTACTTATTAGGATTTTGATAATTTCTTAACTGTCATTTTATGAAGATAGTTAGATTGACTGATGGGTTTACTTTAAACCAGATGGTCAGATGCTCAAGCCAGCTGTGGTTCACCTACCTGGATTATTACAGTTGATTAGAGCCTGGCACCGAAAGCCAAGGATACTGCTTTGATTTAATCCCATTATTATTCTCTTACATAAGCCTCTAGCACATGCTTTTTATTTTATATGAGTACATTACATGTGATGCTAAACTGAGGTTTTAAAAGGAAAGTTGTTTCATCTAAATTTCGGTCACCAGAAGTTGGCTAATGTTTTGGCAGGTTTGAAGATATGTTTTTCAGGAGGAGGTCCTAACTAAAAGGAGCTATTTTCTCATCTAACTTGGTCTGTTTCAAGCATATAATATAAAAAAGGAACTTTTATATTGTACGCTTGAAAAGCCTTTGCACTGTCCACATTTGAGCTGTTTATTTGGAATTTAGGTGTATGTTTCCCAGAGATGAAGTATTCCATATTTGAAATATTTTCTTTCTATTTAAGTTGTGAATTAAGGCAATGCACATTTTATAACAATCATGTTATTAAGAGAATTTTTTTTCTCATTGAAATGAATGATATGTCAGTAAAATGACTTCAGCTCCTGAAAATCATAGTCTCTGTTTGGTAATTAAATTATAGATATTGCCCTCATTAAATATTAAAGCACAGTAAATGTTTCTGCCTCTTTTATACAAATTTATAAAACAACTTGGAGAGAATGGTTTTTCTGTCTCTTTACAGTACTGGTTACATATTTTTATTCTTTTCATTTTATTCCTTAATACTGTTTGGAGTTTTGATAGCTAAATATTATATCATTTTTTGTAGAAAGAAATAATGTTAGCATCTATCATACATGTGTTAAGATAACTTGTTTTATTTGAGATGTATGATTAAAATAAACTGTCAATTTATTTGGAATTATAAGGCAATATTAATTCTGAGTCCCTTTTTGTGTTAACTCTGGAAATACTTGTGGTAGAAAGTTTGCCTGACTGAAATTCCTCTTGAAAATGTCTCAGCATATTAGAAAACTAAAAAAAGAAAAGAAAAGTTTTGGTCCATGTGTTTAAGTTACATATACATTTTTGAAAACTGAAATCCATGTTGGTACTCTGACTCTACTGAATGCTGAGGCAGAGAAAAAACTAAAGTTTTTTTTAGAGAGCTTAAGGAGGTATTTTAAAAAATATTGTTTCCCTCTCATTATAGGATCTTCACCGCACAGGCTGCAGTTCTTACTGTGGCCAAGAGGCTGAGCAGGACAGGGTTGTGTTGAAGCGGGTTCTGCTGGCCTACGCCCGATGGAACAAGAATGTCGGGTATTGCCAAGGCTTTAACATCCTGGCTGCACTAATTCTGGAAGTGGTGGAAGGCAACGAAGGCGATGCTCTGAAAGTGAGTATCAGGCTGTGAAGAAGGCAACTAAAGTTCTTCAGAGACTGAAATACTGGAGCTATAATTTCTCTTCCCTGGTGCTCCACCTCCTTCCAGGGTATTGACTACACCTTTCTTATTATCCATGACACCATTTCTCCCAGGTTAAAGCCTAGTCACATGACAGACTTACGTAGCTGCCAAATTTGAGGAGAATGATTATGTTTTTAGTCTCACTTATGAGACATCATATTTTTTAAATTGTATTTTATTTTATTCTTTTAACATCTTTGTTGGAGTATAATTGCTTTACAATGGTGTGTTAGTTTCTGCTCTATAACAAAGTGAATCAGCTATACATATACATATATCCCCATATCTCCTCCCTCTTGCGTCTCCCTCCCACCCTCCCTAGGTCCCACCCCTCTACGTGGTCACAAAGCAGCAAGCTGATCTCCCTGTGCTATGTGGCTGCTTCCCACTAGCTATCTGTTTTACATTTGGTAGTGTGTATATGTCCATGCCACTCTCTCACTTTGTCCCAGCTCACCCTTTCCCCTCCCCATGTCCTCAGGTCCATTCTCTATGTCTGCATCTTTATTCCTTTCCTGCCCCTAGGTTCTTCAGAACCATTTTATTTTAATTCCATGTATATGTGTTAGCATACGGTATTTGTTTTTCTCTTTCTGACTTACTTCACTCTGTATGACAGAATCTAGGTCCATCCACCTCACTACAAATAACTCAATTTCCTTTCTTTTTACAGACGTCATATTTAAAGCAAGCTAAATACTAACTATTGATTTTCCAGTGATGCCTAACAAATTAGTTGCTTCAAACAGCCAACGTGTATTACCTCACAGTTTCTTTGAGTCAGGAATCTGGGTGCAGCTTAGCTGGCTCAGAGTCACATCATTGTGGCATTCAAACTCTCGGCTGGGGCTTTAGTCTCATCCGAAGGCTCGACTGAGTAGGGAGAGCATGAACTTTCAAGTTCATTCATGTGGTTGTTGGTAGGATTTCATTCATCACAGATTGTTGGACTGAGAGCCTCAGTTTTTCTGCTGGCTGTTGTTCTTTGCTTTGTGGGCCTCTCCGTTGTACAACGTGGTGGCTGGCGTCCCTCAGAATGAACGAGAGAGTAAAAGAGAATGGCAAGTCAGAAGAGATTACGTTACAGATCTGTAGCCTAATATCAGAAGCGACATTCCATCATTTTTGCGATTTTTTTTTTTAACATCTTTAGTGGAGTATAATTGCTTTGCAGTGGTGTGTTAGTTTCTTCTTTATAACAAAGTGAATCGGCTATACATATACATGTATCCCCATATCTCCTCCCTCTTGCGTCTCCCTCCCACCCACCATATTTTATTTATTTATGTATTTATTTATGTATTTATTTTGGCTGCATTGGGTTTTTTTTTTTTAATGTTTTTATTGGAGTATAATTGCTTTACAATGATGTGTTAGTTTCTGCTTTATAACGTAGTGAATCAGTTATACATATACATATATCCCCATATCTCTTCCCCTTTGTGTCTCCCTCCCTCCCACCCTCCCTATCCCACCCTTCTAACTGGTCACAAAGCACCAAGCTGATCTCCCTGTGCTATGCGACTGCTTCCCACTAGCTATTTATTTTACATTTGGTAGTGTATATATGTCCATATACACACTACCACTCTCTCACTTTGTCCCAGCATACCATTCCCTCTCCCCATGTCCTCAAGTCCATTCTCTAGTAGGCCTGCATCTTTATTCCCGTCTTGCCCCTAAGTTCTTCATGACCATTTTTTGTTTGTTTGTTTTAGATTCCATATATATGTGTTAGCATATGGTATTTGTTTTTCTCTTTTTGACTTACTTCACTCTGTATGACAGAGTGAAGACAGACAGTTCATCCACCTCACTACAAATAACTCAATTTCATTTCTTTTTATGGCTGAGTAATATTCCATTGTATATATGTGCCACATCTTCTTTATCCAGTCATCAGTCGATGGACACTTAGGTTGCTTCCAAGTCCTGGCTATTGTAAATAGAGCTGCAGTGAACATTGTGGTACATGACTCTTTTTGAATTATGGTTTTCTCAGGGTATATGCCCAGTAGTGGGATTGCTGGATTGTATGGTAGTTCTATTTCTAGTTTTTTAAGGAACCTCCATACTGTTCTGCATAGTGGCTGTATCAATTTACATTCCCACCAACAGTGCAAGAGGGTTCCCTTTTCTCCACACCCTCTCCAGCATTTATTGTTTGTAGATTTTTTGATGATGGCCATTCTGACCGGTGTGAGATGATATCGCATTGTAGTTTTGATTTGCATTTCTTTAATGGTTAATGATGTCGAGCATCCTTTCATGTGTTTGTTCGCAGTTGCATATCTTCTTTGGAGAAATGTCTATTTAGGTCTTCTGCCCTTTTTTGGATTGGGTGGTTTGTTTTTTTGATATTGAGCTGCATGAGCTGCTTGTAAATTTTGGAGATTAATCCTTTGTCAGTTGCTTCATTTGCAAATATTTTCTCCCATTCTGAGGGTTGTCTTTTGGTCTTGTTTATGGTTTCGTTTCTTGGGCAAGAGATTTTAAGTCTCATTAGGTCCCATTTGTTTATTTTTATTTCCATTTCTCTAGGAGGTGGGTCAAAAAGGATCTTGCTGTGATTTATGTCACAGAGTGTTCTGCCTATGTTTTCCTCTAAGAGTTTGATAGTGTCTGGCCTTACATTTAGGACTTTAATCCATTTTGAGTTTATTTTTGTGTATGGTGTTAGGGAGTGTTCTAATTTCATTCTTTTACATGTAGCTGTCCAGTTTTCCCAGCACCACTTATTGAAGAGACTGTCTTTTCTCCATTGTATATTCTTGCCTCCTTTATCAAAGACAAGGTGACCATATGTGCATGGGTTTATCTCTGTGCTTTCTATCCTGTTCCATTGATCTGTATTTCTGTTTTTCTGCCAGTACCATACTGTCTTGATTACTGTAGCTTTGTAGTATAGTCTGAAGTCTGGTAGCCTGATTCCTCCAGATCCATTTTTCTTTCTCAAGATTACTTTGGCTATTCGGGGTCTTCTGTGTTGCCATACAAATTGTGAAATTTTTTGTTCTAGTTCTGTGAAAAATGCCATTGGTAGTTTGATAGGGATTGCATTGAATCTGTAGATTGCTTTGGGTAGTAGAGTCATTTTCACAATGTTGATTCTTCCAATCCAGGAACACAGCATATCTCTCCATCTATTTGTTTCATCTTTAATTTCTTTCATCAGTGTCTTATAATTTTCTGCATACAGGTCTTTTGTCTCCTTAGGTAGGTTTATTCTTAGGTATTTTATTCTTTTTGTTGCAATGGTAAATGGGAGTGTTTTCTTAATTTCACTTTCAGATTTTTCATCATCAGTGTATAGGAATGCCAGAGATTTCTGTGTATTAATTTTGTATCCTGCTACTTTACCAAATTCATTGATGAGCTCTAGTAGTTTTCTGGTAGCATCTTTAGGATTCTCTATGTATAGTATCATGTCATCTGCAAACGGTGACAGCTTTACTTCTTCTTTTCCGATTTGGATTCCTTTTATTTCCTTTTCTTCTCTGACTGCTGTGGTAAAACTTCCAAAACTATGTTGAATAAGAGTGGTGAGAGTGGGCAACCTTGCCTTGTTCCTGATCTTAGTGGAAATGGTTTCAGTTTTTCACCATTGAGGACATGTTGGCTGTGGGTTTGTCATATATGGCCTTTATTATGTTGAGTAAGTTCCCCCTATGCCTACTTTCTGGAGGACTTTTATCATAAATGGGTGTTCAATTTTGTCGAAAGCTTTCTCTGCATCTATTGAGATGATCATATAGTTTTTCTCCTTCAGTTTGTTAATATGGTATATCACATTGATTGATTTGCATATATTGAAGAATTCTTGCATTCCTAGGATAAACCCCACTTGATCATGGTGTATGATCCTTTTAATGTGCTGTTGGATTCTGTTTGCTAGTATTTTGTTGAGGATTTTTGCATCTATGTTCATCAGTGATGTTGGTCTGTAGTTTTCTTTTTTTGTGACATCTTTGTCTGGTTTTGGTATCAGGTTGAAGGTGGCCTCGTAGAGTGAGTTTGGGAGTGTTCCTCCTTCTTCTGTATTTTGGAAGAGTTTGAGAAGGACAGGTGATAGCTCTTCTCTAAATGTTGGATAGAATTTGCCTGTGAAGCCATCTGGTCCTGGGCTTTTGTTTGTTGGAAGATTTTTAATCACAGTTTCAATTTCAGTGCTTGTGATTGGTCTGTTTGTATTTTCTGTTTCTTCCTGATTCAGTCTTGGAAGGTTGTGCATTTCTAAGAATTTGTCCATTTTTTCCAGGTTGTCCATTTTATTGGCATATAGTTGCTTGTGGTAATATCTCATGATCCTTTGTATTTCTGCAGTGTCATTTGTTACCTCCCCTTTTTCATTTCTAATTCTATTGATTTGAGTCTTCTCCCTGTTTTTCTTTTTTTTTCTTTTTTATTTTTTTGCGGTACATGGGCCTCTCACTGCTGTGGCCTCTCCCGTTGCGGAGCACAGGCCCTGGACGCACAGGCTCAGCGGCCATGGCTCACGTGATCTGATTTTTATGATTTCTTTCCTTCTGCTAACTCTGGGGTTTTTTTGTTCTTCTTTCTCTAATTGCTTGAGGTGCAAGGTTAGGTTGTTTATTCGAGATGTTTCCTGCTTCTTAAGGTGGGCTCTTCCCCTGCATCAGCAGGCGGACTCTCAACCACTGCGCCACCAGGGAAGCCCTCCCTTTTTTTCTTGATGAATCTGTATAATGGTTTATCAATTTTGTTTACCTTCTCAAAGAACCAGCCTTTAGTTTTATTGATCTTTGCTATCATTTCCTTCATTTCTTTTTCATTTATTTCTGATCTGATTTTTATGATTTCTTTCCTTCTGCTAACTTTGGGGTTTTTTTGTTCTTCTTTCTCTAATTGCTTGAGGTGCAAGGTTAGGTTGTTTATTCGAGATGTTTCCTGCTTCTTAAGGTGGGCTTGTATTGCTATAAACTTCCCTCTTAGAACTGCTTTTGCTGCATCCCATAGGTTTTGGGTCGTTGTATCTCCATTGTCATTTGTTTCTAGGTATTTTTTAATTTCCTCTTTGATTTCTTCAGTGATCACTTCGTTATTAAGTAGTGTATTGTTTAGCCTCCATGTGTTTGTATTTTTTACAGATTTTTTCCTGTAATTGATATCTAGTCTCATAACGTTGTGGTCAGAAAAGATGCCAGATACGATTTCGATTTTCTTAAATTTACCAAGGCTTGATTTGTGACCCAAGATATGATCTATCCTGGAGAATGTTCCATGAGCCCTTGAGAAGAAAGTGTATTCTTCTGTGTTTCGATGGAATGTCCTATAAATATCAGTTAAGTCCATCTTGTTTAATGTATCATTTAAAGCTTGTGTTTCCTTCTTTATTTTCATTTTGGATGATCTGTCCATTGGTGAAAGTGGGGTGTTAAAGTCCCCTACTATGATTGTGTTACTGTCGATTTCCCATTTTATGGCTGTTAGTATATGTTTTATTTATTAGAAGCCAGTCACTAGTCCAGCTCGTATTCAAGGGGAAGGGCATATACAAGGGTGTGACTACCAGGAGGTGTAGATCCTGAGAGTTCACGCTGTAAACTGCCTTATTTGTTATGCTTAATTCT
The DNA here is from genome assembly GCF_000442215.2 of Lipotes vexillifer. NCBI lineage: Eukaryota > Metazoa > Chordata > Mammalia > Artiodactyla > Lipotidae > Lipotes > Lipotes vexillifer. Next base: position 609,332 of record NW_006772326.1, read on the forward strand.
GGTTGGATCTTGTTAATAGGTTGCTTTCATATCTGGGACAAGGTATGAATTAGGTAGGCTGAGAGTGAATGTCTGTGATGGAAGGTGTTGTCGTGGAGAAAGGTTATGGAAGTGAATTATGTTTCTTATCTTTTAATCTTTGATGTCTAGGGCCTTTTTTTTCTTGTGGTTTGCAGGCCTCTCACTGCTTTGGCCTCTCCCTTTGTGGAGCACAGGCTCTGGACGCACAGGCTCAGCGGCCATGGCTCCCAGGCCGAGCCGCTCCGTGGCATGTGGGATCTTCCCGGACCGGGGCACGAACCTGTGGCAGGTGGACTCTGAACCACTGTGCCACCAAGGAAGCCCTAGGGCCTTTTTTAGTAAAAAAAATTCTGGAAGCACTTTGAGATGGGTTGCTAGCAAGTTAAACTTATAGGTCTGAATATGACTCAGTGAGTCACCACAAATAGCCTTTATGAGAAATGAAACATATCAGATGTAGAGGATGGTCACTGCCTTACTTGCTTGGCATAGTATGGGGTTGCTTATTCATATTTGAACCCTGAAGCTGTTTTTGATTGCAATGTTGTGTGATGGATGGGATGAATACTTAGTCTTTGTATTCAAGTTGCCCCCCCTCCTCCCAATTCTGTGTTTGATTGAGGCAAATAACTTAGTGATATTCTTAATCACTCACTTAATGTCATATGGAAAAATAAACACATTTTCCTCCTGGTTTTATACACATTGTGGTGGAATTAATTATAAATCCAGCATGACATGATCTAAATCTGTATTTACCCTCTCTATTTTTCCATTCATGTATTTAAGGAAACAGCTTTGAAGGTACTTGTTCATCAAATAGGCAGGGGTGAAGGGGAGCAGGCAGTGACAAATCAAATACGTGAGTTTGAAACATTTTTTATTAAGAAGCAATTTTGTTTATTCCGTCTATCAGCTTTAGTCGGGTTTTTTTTTTTCTGGTGTAATTTGCATGACTATGAAATGAGAACTGTCCAGTTGAAATGTTGAAATAAACAGGTTTGGGGAAGGGGATATAAATGCCAATCAAATCACAAAATCTCAGTGATATTTGAGAAACCAAAAATTCACATAAAAAGATGGATTATTCAAAGCTGAGAAAATGAATATTTATATTTCTGCCTCTAAGAAAATGAAGTCTGTGGAATGAAATGGCATCATCATCATTTAGGAATCTTGTGGTTAGACATTTAATATGCAGAGGAAGGTTGGGTTTATGAAGACACTTCCGATGCTAAGGAAAATATTGGATGTCATTGTTTTTCCAGCAGCTCTTTTGGCCTCTGCAAGTTGTAGTTATTAGGGAAATGAATAGTTTATCAGAGTAGGTAAACCATTTTCCCTGCTTTTTTTGTGTTTACTGTTTTTTCTTAGTAACTGTTTTGTTTTTAACTATTTGTTAAAAATTTAAAGCTTCCCCATTATTTTTTTAATACTTCATTTTTAAGAGCAGTTTTAGATTCATAGCAAAATTGAGAGGAAAGTACAGAGATTTTCCATATACCCCTTGGCACACCCCCCCACCCCCCCCTCCCCCCCATGACAGCCTCCTCCATTATCAGTATCACTCGCTAGAGGGGTACATTTGTTAAAATCGATGAACCTACATTGACACTTCAATAATCACCTTAAGTCCACAGCTTACATTAGGGTTCACCCTTTGTGTTGTACATTCTACGGGTTTGGACATGTATAATGACACGTAGTCATCATTAGAATGTCATAAGGGTATTTTCACTGCCATAAAAATGCTCTGTTTTCTTCACTCCCTGACCCCCTTCCACTAATCTTTTTTTTTTTTTTTTTTTTTTTTTTTTGTGGAGCACGGGCTCTAGGCGCATGGGCGTCAGTAGTTGCGGCTCACGGGCTCTAGAGTGCAGGCTCAGTAGTCGTGGCGCACGGGCTTAGCTGCTCCACAGCATGTGGGATCTTCCCGGACCAGGGCTCAAACCCATGTCCCCTGCATTGGCAGGCGGATTCTTAACCACTGCGCCACCTGGGAAGCCCCACTAATCTTTTTACTACTTCCATAGTTTTGCCTTTTCCAGAATATCATATCATTGGAATCATACAGTATGTTGCCTCTTCAGATTGGCTTCTTTCATTTAGCAATATGCATTTATGGTCTCTCCATGTCTCTTCATGGCTTGATAGCTGAATTCTTTTTAATAATGCATAATATTCCATTGTCTGGACCTACTGGAGGACATCTTGGTTGCTTCCAAGTTTTGGCAATTATGAATAAAGCTGCTATAAAAATCCACATGTAGGTTTTTGTGTGGACATAAATTTTCATCTCCTTTGGGTAAATACCAAGAAGAGAAATTTCTGGATTGTATGGTAGGAGTATGTTTAGTTTTATTAAAAAAAAAAACTCATCAAACTGTCTTCCAAAATGACTATACCAGTTTGCATTCCCACCAGCAATGAAGGAGAGTTCTGTTGCTCCACAACCTTGTCAGCATTTGGTGTGGTTAGTGTTTTGGATTTTGGCCATTCTAAGCATTCCTGATTTTGGCCATTGTAGTAAGTGTGTAGTTGTACCTCACTGTTGTTTTAATTTGAATTTCTCTGACGACTATGATGTGGAACATCTTTTCGTAGCTTATTTACCACCTGTATATCTTCTTTGGGTGTCTTTTAAGGTCTTTGGTCCATTTTTTAATCAGGTTGTTTGTTTTCTTATTGTTGAGTTTTAAGAATTGTTGTACATTTTGGGTGACAGTCCTTTTTTCATATCTGTCTTTTCAAATATTTTCTCCCATTCTGTGGCTTTTCTTCTAATCCTCTTGGCAGTGTCTTTCACAGAGCAGAAGGTTTAAATTTTAATGAAGTCTAGCCTACCCAGTATTTCTTTCATGGATTGTGCCTTTGGTATTGTATCTAAAAAGTCATTTAAAAGTCATACTCAAGGTCATCTAGGCTCTGTTATCTCCTAGGAGTATTATGGTATTGTGTTTTAGATCATAGGTCTATGATCCCTTTTGAGTTACTTTTTGTGGAGAGTGTAGGGTTGTTTCAGCACCATTTATTGAAGAGACTGTCTGTTCTATTGCCATTATGTATCCTATTTTTTTTTAAAGATCTAATGTTTGGTCTTTGGAATACAGTAGTAGGTGAAGTAACATAGCTGGCTCTTATATCTTATGTCAGATTTTGAGATGCGTTTGGACAGAATTTCATTGTGTCACAAGAATTACTGTGATAATCGGAATTCTTTTTCTTGTTTTCAAGAAACAAGTGTGGTGTTGTTTCTTGAAACAAGAAATGAGGGAGTGTGGTGCCTCATAAAAACTTATAAATTCATTTAAAAGTCTTTCTTGGTATTATATAGCTTATTCTAGATGAAAAGTGCAGTAATAGACTGTTACCTTTAAATTTTGCCTTCAGATCCCATACATCTTCTGTAGAGTGCGAGGTCCCTGCCCGTGCCTTTTGCTCTGCTGACAATCTGCTCTCCCCTCCGCTGGCCTGTGTGAGAGCTTCCTCCCTCCACACAGGCTGAACATACTGCTTTTACTGCTAAGCTCCTATTTTCAGGGTGATGCTGCATTTACCTGGTAAATTCTGACCCTGTGTCAGAAGGCTAAGGTGATTCCCTGGGCCTGTTTACTCCTATAGTAAAGGCTATGGGGGGCCTTCTTGAGAGTATGTCCCCAGTCTTACTGACTTAGTCAAAACTATGACCCTAGGGCTTCCCTGGTGGCACAGTGGTTAAGAATCCGCCTGCCAATGCAGGGGACACGGGTTTGAGCCCTGGTCTGGGAGGATCCCACATGCCACAGAGCAACTAAGCCCGTGCGCCACAACTACTGAGCCCATGTACCACAACTACTGAAGCCCGTGCACCTAGAGCCTGTGCCCCTCAACAAGAGAAGCCACTGCAATGAGAAGCCTGCGAATCTCAATAAACAGTAGCCCTTGCTTGCTGCAACTAGAGAAAGCCTGTGTGCAGCAACGAAGACCCAGCACAGCCAAAAATAAATAAATAAATTTATAAAAACCAAAACAAAACAACTATGACCGTAAAAGTAGAAGTTACAAGCCAAGGATGAGGGGGAAATGGGCCCTTGGCAGGTCTGGGAGATAATATTTTTTTTTTTTGAAAATAGTGTTTTGTGAGATGCTGAAAATCAGAATATGAGACAGCTACTTCTCTACCAGTGTATAGGACCCACTATGATTCTGTTCTTTTATTTTTAAAATTAATTATTTTTGGCTGCATTGGGTCTTCATTGCTGCGCGCGGGCTTTCTCTGGTTGTGGCGAGCGGGGGCTACTCCTTGTTGCGGTGTGCAGGCTTCTCATTGCGGTGGCTTCTCTTGTGGCGGAGCACGGGCTCTAGGAGGCGGGCTTCAGCAGTTGTGGCACGCGGGCTCAGTAGTTGTGGCTCACGGGCTCTAGAGCACAGGCTCAGTAGTTGTGGCACACGGGCTTAGTTGCTCCGTGTCATGTAGGATCTTACCGGACCAGGGCTTGAACCCGTGTCCCCTGCATCGGCAGGTGGATTCTTAACCACTGCGCCACCAGGGAACTCCTATGATTTTGCTCTTAATTTTGCTTTTTCTGTGCTCT